>NC_091183.1:30294315-30541815 GCF_040958095.1 Procambarus clarkii
TATATATATATATATATATATATATATATATATATATATATATATATATATGTCGTACCTAATAGCCAGAACGCACTTCTCAGCCTACTATTCAAGGCCCGATTTGCCTAATAAGCCAAGTTTTCATGAATTAATGTTTTTTCGTCTACCTAACCTACCTAACCTAACCTAACCTAGCTTTTTTTGGCTACCTAACCTAATCTTACCTATAAATATAGGTTAGGTTAGGTTAGGTAGGGTTGGTTAGGTTCGGTCACATATCTACGTTAATTTTAACTCCAATAAAAAAAATTGACCTCATACATAGAGAAAAAGGTTGCTTTATCATTTCATAAGAAAAAAATTATAGTAAATATATTAATTCAGGAAAACTTGGCTTATTAGGCAAATCGGGCCTTGAATAGTAGGCTGAGAAGTGAGTTCTGGCTACTAGGTACGACATATTTATATATATATATATATATATATATATATATATATATATATATATATATATATATATATATATATATATATATATATATATATATATATATATATATATATGCACAGACTTGCCTATATAACTCGCAAGCTGAAGCTTATAACTTTTTAACACTCAACCCACCAGGAGACTTTAACAGAGACGCCCACAGAGTGGCAGGTACACACTGTATCCACTGCACCATACTTCAAAGCCATAATACAAGAGGTAGGAATTCCAGGGTATTTCACCCACAGAATTCCACTCTCTCCCAGGAAATGAGATGATGAAGGACCTCTGGTGTTCTTTAATCGAGCCCTGTTATGTGGGAAATCTCGATGTAAATGCTCAATGCAAAGACTTGCCAATATAACTCGCAAGCTGAAGGTTATAACTTTTTAACACTCAACCCACCAGGAGACTCGAATCCTGGCCCACAGAGTTGCAGGTACACACTGTAATGAGATGATGAACGACCTCTGGTGTTCTTTAATCGAGCCCTGTTATGTGGGAAATCTCTGTGTAAATGCTCAATGCACAGACTTGCCTATATAACTCGCAAGCTGAAGGTTATAACTTTTTAACACTCAACCCACCAGGAGACTCGAACCCTGGCCCACAGAGATGCAGGTACACACTTTGAAGTACAGTGGTGGATACCACTGTACTTCAATGGATACTTCAGTGGATGGTGCGGTGGATACAGTGTGTACCTGCCACTCTGTGGGCCAGGGTTCGAGTCTCCTGGTGGGTTGAGTGTTAAAAAGTTATATATATATATATATATATATATATATATATATATATATATATATATATATATATATATATATATATATATATATATTTATGATCGATGTTCCCTTCGGGAATCTTAATTTTAAGATGAATAGGAAAACCAGGGATATACTGAACATCTTGTATCAGAATCTTTACTTTAAAAAACATAACGTTTCGAATACTTCTCGTATTCATCATCAGATCTAAAAGAAAAAACAGAAATCACAGTCAAATAGCTGGTAAACAAAGAACTCATACTGAATATAATTGCCTATCAAAGAAAGGAAAAAGCTTAAAAAACAAAAACACTTAAGCGCACTTAAAGTGATCAATACAAATAAAACTTATTAACTGTCACATATATTAAAACTAATTTAAAATCCATTAAACTACAAGATGAAATTTATAACTACTAAAACAAACCATTTTATTAAACTTACGTGAAGTGATCAAAAGTGAAACTTGATACCTAACACATAGATACTAAACACTATAACTAATATTTATATAATGTCTACAAATCTACAAAAAATGTATGTAAAATACAAACAGAATAAACGACAATTATAAAGTACTAACCAAAATCTTATAAAAACTCAAATATTAAATAAAATTAAATACCAAAAAATGTATTATATATCCTACATAGAAAATTATATTAATGTGCAATGTTAAGACTTGAAATAAGTAAGAAAGGGCAAAGACATGGTAAACTAAACAAAATTAAACTACCAAAATAAACTAAAAATCAAATTACAGGGCCTACTGTGCACTATACAGTGTACAATTGGACAGCTGAAAGGTTGCTATTTAACAGAGGCCGCAGTTCCTTTATATATAAGGATTCCATTATTCTCAAATCTGACTGGCCATTCATACAAGTGTCCAGAATTTTAAAATCAGATTCCAGCAGAGAATGATCAAACTCATAACAATGGTTTCTAATCTCCGAAAATGCTGGTTTAGATAATGGTAATCCAGTCCTAAAAGATAATCCCCGGTGCTCAAGTATCCTAATCTTAAAGTTCCGAATGGAACTCCCGACATATCCAGCATTACAGCTGGAACAATTATACATATATACGACATTTGAGCACAAGGGGATAGGCACTTTATCTTTAAATTTAAAATAAGAGCCTATGGTATTTGTGTTGACAAAAATAAATCTAAAGTCTACTTGAGGATAACACTGCTGCAACAGTCTCCTCAAACGACTCCTTATAGAAAAGCTAATACTGCCATAAAATGGTAATTTAATATATTTAAGATCCCTTTCCACTGTAGTAATCCTACACGATGGATGAAACTTCTTATTTAAGAAATTCCTTATAAAAGTATAAACCATATGCACAGGATAACCATTATTTGAAAAAAAATTCACAAGAAAATTAATTTCCTGATCAAAGTTATTCCAATTAGAACATAAAACAAAGGCCCTATTCAGCAGAGTGTTAATAGCATTTTTCTTAAAAATATCAGGAACAAATGAATTAAAATTTAAACCTAAACCAGTAAAGGTTGGTTTCCTAAAAACATTAGTGTTGAACCCATTGAGGTTATTCACTTTTACATCAAGAAACGACAATGAATTATTAACTTCACACTCTGCAGTAAACCGTATATTACTATGTTGTGCATTAAGATACTCTCTAAATTTCTCAATATGACATTGGTCCCTAAACAACAAAAAAGTGTCATCTACATATCTCCTGTACAAGACTGGTTTAAAGGCCAAAGGACAATTATCAAGCCAATTAATTTCGTGAAAACTCAAAAAAGCATTAGCCAATGCAGGACCTAAAGGAGACCCCATTGCTACTCCATCAATTTGTTTATAATAAATATTATTAAGGAGGGAATGTAGATCTATATTTACCAAAGTCGTTAAAGACTTCATGTGCTAAGGAGGAAACAGTACTGATGATATTGGTCCAACTATAATTTGTACCAGACCTTAGGGTACAAGTCCTTTTGACAAAAGGAAATTGGAGTGTATTAATAGCTTAAAGAATGATAGGAGTATCTGCATTACCAGGCCAGATAAAGGTAGGGGTATAGTAGTTTTGGACAAATTAGAGTATGTTAATAAGGTGGATAGGTTGTTAGAAGACCCCTCTAAATTTACGTTGGTTGATATAGACCCATTCTCGTATATTTTGAAATGTGAGGATAAACTGAATAGAGTTTTAAGAAGTTTGAAAGACTCTCTTTTCGATTATACTAAATTACTTGCAACTGGCTCTAAGCCTGGCATCTTGTATGGGTTACCTAAAGTTCATAAAGCAGGTATACCGATTCGTCCTATTTTATCAGCAATTGGCACTTTTAATTATAAACTGGCTAAGTTTCTGGTTCCATTATTAGAACCATTAACGCATAATGAATTTACTGTGAGAAATTCTCAGGATTTTGTAAAAGAACTTTCCTCTTTAAATTTTGAGTTCCCAACTATAATGGCCAGTTTCGATGTTGAATCACTTTTTACTAATATTCCTCTGTTGGAAACCATTGACATCTGTGTAAGTCAATTATTTGCTGACACTAACTTAGTGTCTGGATTTTGTAGTAAAATATTCAGACGGCTGTTAGAAATAGCAGTTAAAGACTCCATCTTTATGTTTAATAATATTTATTATAAACAAATTGATGGAGTAGCAATGGGGTCTCCTTTAGGTCCTGCATTGGCTAATGCTTTTTTGAGTTTTCACGAAATTAATTGGCTTGATAATTGTCCTTCGGCCTTTAAACCAGTCTTGTACAGGAGATATGTAGATGACACTTTTTTGTTGTTTAGGGACCAATGTCATATTGAGAAATTTAGAGAGTATCTTAATGCACAACATAGTAATATACGGTTTACTGCAGAGTGTGAAGTTAATAATTCATTGTCGTTTCTTGATGTAAAAGTGAATAACCTCAATGGGTTCAACACTAATGTTTTTAGGAAACCAACCTTTACTGGTTTAGGTTTAAATTTTAATTCATTTGTTCCTGATATTTTTAAGAAAAATGCTATTAACACTCTGCTGAATAGGGCCTTTGTTTTATGTTCTAATTGGAATAACTTTGATCAGGAAATTAATTTTCTTGTGAATTTTTTTTCAAATAATGGTTATCCTGTGCATATGGTTTATACTTTTATAAGGAATTTCTTAAATAAGAAGTTTCATCCATCGTGTAGGATTACTACAGTGGAAAGGGATCTTAAATATATTAAATTACCATTTTATGGCAGTATTAGCTTTTCTATAAGGAGTCGTTTGAGGAGACTGTTGCAGCAGTGTTATCCTCAAGTAGACTTTAGATTTATTTTTGTCAACACAAATACCATAGGCTCTTATTTTAAATTTAAAGATAAAGTGCCTATCCCCTTGTGCTCAAATGTCGTATATATGTATAATTGTTCCAGCTGTAATGCTGGATATGTCGGGAGTTCCATTCGGAACTTTAAGATTAGGATACTTGAGCACCGGGGATTATCTTTTAGGACTGGATTACCATTATCTAAACCAGCATTTTCGGAGATTAGAAACCATTGTTATGAGTTTGATCATTCTCTGCTGGAATCTGATTTTAAAATTCTGGACACTTGTATGAATGGCCAGTCAGATTTGAGAATAATGGAATCCTTATATATAAAGGAACTGCGGCCTCTGTTAAATAGCAACCTTTCAGCTGTCCAATTGTACACTGTATAGTGCACAGTAGGCCCTGTAATTTGATTTTTAGTTTATTTTGGTAGTTTAATTTTGTTTAGTTTACCATGTCTTTGCCCTTTCTTACTTATTTCAAGTCTTAACATTGCACATTAATA
Source organism: Procambarus clarkii (assembly GCF_040958095.1). NCBI lineage: Eukaryota > Metazoa > Arthropoda > Malacostraca > Decapoda > Cambaridae > Procambarus > Procambarus clarkii. The sequence goes on from NC_091183.1 coordinate 30,299,373, forward strand.
TAATTTTCTATGTAGGATATATAATACATTTTTTGGTATTTAATTTTATTTAATATTTGAGTTTTTATAAGATTTTGGTTAGTACTTTATAATTGTCGTTTATTCTGTTTGTATTTTACATACATTTTTTGTAGATTTGTAGACATTATATAAATATTAGTTATAGTGTTTAGTATCTATGTGTTAGGTATCAAGTTTCACTTTTGATCACTCCACGTAAGTTTAATAAAATGGTTTGTTTTAGTAGTTATAAATTTCATCTTGTAGTTTAATGGATTTTAAATTAGTTTTAATATATGTGACAGTTAATAAGTTTTATTTGTATTGATCACTTTAAGTGCGCTTAAGTGTTTTTGTTTTTTAAGCTTTTTCCTTTCTTTGATAGGCAATTATATTCAGTATGAGTTCTTTGTTTACCAGCTATTTGACTGTGATTTCTGTTTTTTCTTTTAGATCTGATGATGAATACGAGAAGTATTCGAAACGTTATGTTTTTTAAAGTAAAGATTCTGATACAAGATGTTCAGTATATCCCTGGTTTTCCTATTCATCTTAAAATATATATATATATATATATATATATATATATATATATATATATATATATATATATATATATATATATATATATGATATGGTATTGAAGGTGATGAGGTAGTAAATGGATTAAGAAGATCTTTATGTTTACGTAACAACTTCCTCAAGCTGCTATTGAAGAACTTTATGATGTCCTCAAGAGGATTTTTCCTTAGTTTAGTGTATGTTGGAGAATCTAGGAGGAGATCATTCATTTTCGAAATGAATATACTGTTGTTATTCTAAATTATTCTAAAAATACAAATACTGTTGTTATTCTAAGCAATGACGAATATATTTCGAAAATGAATGATCTCCTCCTAGATTCTTCAACATACACTAAACTCAGGAAAAATCCTCTTGAGGACATCATCAAATTCTTCAATAGCAGCTTGAGGAAGTTGTTAAATAAACATAAAGATTTTCTTAATCCATTTACTACCTCATCACCTTCATTACCATATCTATATGGACTTGTTAAACGCATAAACCTAACAATCCCATGAGGCCTATCATCAGTTCTGTGGGATCCATTTCTTACAAGCTTTCTAAATGGCTTACCAAAATCTTTTCCCCATTGTTAGGAACTATTTCGTCTTCTCATTTGACCAATTCTCTTGAATTAGTTAACAAATTGAATAGTGTTCCTGTCACTCCTGATGTAAAGTTAATCAGTTTTGACGTTTGCTCCTTGTTTACAAAGGTACCGGTTGATGATATTCTTGATTATCTTGCTGAACAAATGAACCATGTTTTACCTCTTTCTGCTGATATTATTGTCAATCTTGTTAAGTTGTGCATTAAAGAATGTAAATTTACCTTTAATAATGAGTATTATTTACAGACTTTTGGAATGGCAATGGGGAATCCTTAATCGCCATTGCTTTCAAACTTGTACATGGAATTCTTCGAAATGAAATTTGTTTAAAAAATAACCCCTGGAATCATTCCATGGTTTAGATATGTTGATGATATTTTGTGTATATGGCCTTCAGATGTAAACACAGACGAATTTGTAGCCAAACTTAATGATCAAGTCACCTCTATAAAATTACTATGGAGACTGAAATTGATAAATGTTTGTCATTCCTAGATGTACTTATTCATAGGGAAGATTTTTCACTAAAGTTTAGTGTCTACAGAAAACCTACGAATAATTTATCTTATGTTCATTATTTTTCAGGGCAAAGATACAATGTGAAAAAGTCAATTTTTTTTTAATGTATCTAAGAGCTCTTTGAGTTGTGAGTCCAGAATTCTTAGACGAAGAGTTTAAGAATATTGATTCGATTGGTCTCAAGCTTTGTTACCACTGAGTTTTTTGGAAGTTTGCCGTAGCAAAGCACGTCGTACATATTATAATAATATATGCAGTGAAAAAATTCGCCCAAAGAATGTGTTATGTTTACCATATTTTTCTGGGTTTGAGAATATTGTCAAGGCCTTGAAACTTTTTAATATACATGTATTGTTTAGCTACGAAAATACTGTTGGTAAGCTATTAGTTAGAAACAGCCCTCGTAGTGATAATTGTGTCATTTATAAAATACCCTGTAAAGACTGTAATAAGTTCTATGTTGGGCAAACATCTAAAAATTTGAAATGAAAAATTTCGCAACATAAATACTCTGTAAGACATGGCCAATTGTCTAATGCTTTGTTTGTTCATTTGTCAGAAGATGCTCACCAAATTGATTGGGAGATAGCTTCTTCAGTAACGAATTGTAAAAGTACTTATAACAGACACATAATTGAATCTGCTTTGATACAGATTACAAAAAAAAGTAATTTGAACATTAGCAGTGGTTTATATAACTTAGATCCATTTTTGATAGATCAATTAAAAGGCGATTTGAGTAGGATCATTGGAACACGTTTGTTTCACTAATTCATTGTAAATATTTACTATCTTATGCTATTATAATTAATGTGTGGGCCATATGGTGGGTATGGATAGGAGCTGCATCGTATGGGCCAATAGGCCTTCAGCATTTCTTGTGCGGCTCATATTTATGTCCACCTAATTCCCATTCATTTGTTATTGTACCTAACCTCACTCCACCATTCTCTCCTGCCTATTTATGTCCAATACTTGATCTGTAAAATCACTCGTTCTGAAGATGTATTAATGTACGAAAGTACTTAAGGAAATTGCTGTTTCAATTTTCCTCCGTAATCTGACACTGTCATTTATATATATATAAATGATTTATATATTTATAAATGTCATTTATATGTATATATATATATATATATATATATATATATATATATATATATATATATATATATATATATATATAGATATATATATATATATATATATATATATATATATATATATATATATATATATATATATATATATATATATATATATATATATGTCGTACCTAGTAGCCAGAACGCACTTCTCTGCCTACTATACATGGCCCGATTTGCCTAATAAGCCAAGTTTTCAAGAATTAATTGTTTTTCGAGTACCTAACCTACCTAACCTAACCTAACCTACCTTTTTCGGCTACCTAACCTAACCTAACCTATAAAGATAGGTTAGGTTAGGTTAGGTAGGGTTGGTTAGGTTTGGTCATATATCTACATTAATTTTAACTCCAATACAAAAAAATTGACCTCATACATAATGAAATGGGTAGCTTTATCATTTCATAAGAAAAAAATTAGAGAAAATATATTAATTCAGGTAAACTTGGCTTATTAGGCAAATCGGGCCTTGCATAATAGGCTGAGAAGTGCGTTCTGGCTACTAGGTACGACATATATATATATATATATATATATATATATATATATATATATATATATATATATATATATATATATATATATATATATATATAAACCTAGAAGGCGTACCACCTCTGGTGCAAGTGTAGTGATCCATAGCCTCGGAAAATAAAATAAAGGGTACTCAGAGAAGACCTTGTGGATCCTCACTGAGCACTTTCATATTTTCTTCTCCTACCACCCCCTATTCTTTTGGTATGTGTGTATATTTATCTAACTTTATTTGAAAATGTCATTACACCCAAAAAATTACATTATTCAATACATGCAGGGTACAAGGCTGCTTGTCACAAGTTGTATAGCTCCTCCAGCTCCTCAGATGGCGGGCAGGAACCATGGATGCAGTGAGCATTTCCTCTTTGGATTGCCACACTAAGGCACTGAAAAAGAAAACTGGCATCTCTAGTGTCTCTAGTTGTTTCGATTAGCTTAGACCCTAACTCCTTCAAAAAGCTAGCAGCACTTTTTCCCCAGGCACCAAGTCTCTCTGAGGCAATGACACAAAATTGTAGTGGTGCTCAAGGTCTCTGTATTTACGTGACTTGGCCGCTTCCCGGTGATTGGCAGCTCCTCCTGCTTGTGTAGCACTGAAGTCATCATAGGTATTGGCTAAAGTTGAAACACAAGTGTAGTCCCACACCAACTGTCTACCATTCTTCCAGGGGTTCACCGTGATTCCGTCTGGGCGACCGACAGACTCATCAGAGTTGCAGGACATTAGGTAATGGGGCTCTCTCTCTGCTGGACAACCGGCTGTGGTAAGGCTTCTCATAATAATGTCATTGACCTCGCCGTGTCTTGCATGCCATCCTCCTGTCCTTTGGCAGAAGGCCATGCCGCCCGTACCTGTCGGCCTCTGCCTCGCCGCAAATAGACCTGTATTCGGTGTGGATTGGGGCAGTGAGGCGGAGAGCCACGGCAATTCGGAGGGCCTGCGGTATGAGACGGGTGCCGGTTGCTGACATTGGGGTTGCTAATAGGAAATCACCTGCGTGGGGAGCTGCTACAGCTCTATGTCGGGCAGTGTCATGTGGTGTTGTCGGAGCTTCTAGCAAAGTCGTAGCTTCTTGGTCGGCAATGAGGCGATCCCAGCTGAATTGCTTATGGGCTCCAGAAGGCGGTGGTTGGGGTGCTGGTCCTGCGAGAGAGACCCATTTGGTTGTGCAGTCTGTGAAGCTGGGATCATGTACTCCTGCCTGTTGAACTAGGCGCTCAGGTAGGATTTCCTTCACCAAGTTGTCAGACCCCACTGAAGAGGACAGGAATGCTGGTACAGCAATTTGTGTTGCTGTGCGCATGCCAAGGCCCCAGAGTCTGACAGGAAGGGAGGCCTGTTTCCACTGTGAGTCGCTGAGGGAAAGATTGACGAATTTTTCTAGTGTTGATTTCAGCAAGCTGTCGTACTCTTCTATTTTAATATTGTTGAAAAATGGCGAATATCTTAGAAAGTAGGTCAGCCTTGGGAGGGACAAGCATCTGGTGATGAGGTAAAGTGCATCATGAGCATCGATGTCTTCAATCCTCTTGTTCATCCTCTTCAGGTCAGTGATCTTCTTACCAAGGACCTCGTCGATGGCATTCCTTCCAAGAGGAGCACCTAGGAGTGTGCTGTCCTCAGGGTTGGTTGTATGAATGTCAGGCAAAACAACCTTTATTTGCTCTATTATGTGCTGGTTAGTGGAGGTTATTTCGCACTTGGAAGAATTCAGGGTAAGGCCTAGACTTGCTCCTTGCTCCTGAATTATTCTTATGTCGTCCAAGAGTGAGGCTGGGGAGCCGGCTATAGTACCATCGTCCAAAAACCAAATATTGATCTCACTGGACAGGTTATCAGTGACTTCCTTAGTGACTAGGCAGAAAAGAAAAGGAGCAAGTGGGTCACCCTGTTGGACACCTTCTTGTGATTCAATTTCATGTTCCCCCAAAGCAGCGTTAGATTCTTGCTGTAGCATGAGTTTACAAAAGGGTAGAGGGAAGGAAAAAGGCGATGAACCGCACTGAGTACCGCATCCCTTCTAACCAGATTGAAAGCATTTTTAAAGTCCAGCTTTATCAGGGCTTTTTCTTCCGTAATGTTGGCAATGTAGGCTCTAGCTGCATGAGCCGCTGCCTCACACCCTTGGGGAATACCAAACCCAAGTTGTTTTGGCTTCAGCATGTCGGCTGCTGCCTGACTAACTGCTCTAGCAGCAGCCTTAGCGACGAGACGTCGCAGTGAATTGCCCACAGCTATCGGTCTGATTCCTCCATCTTTTTTCCTCAGGGCACAGAGGGTAGCGCCAAAAAAGAGAGGCCGTATGGTCTTTGGTATGTTGCCAGCTAGACATGTGTTGGCGAATCTAGTTAGTTCCACCAGGAGGCCCTGTACAATGTCTCCCAGTGCAGGGTTGAGCATTTGTTTGATGTGGTTGGGTCTTAGTCCTGTGAACCCACCTGCTGATCCTGGTGGGAGGGATAAAGCTGCTTTATGCACCATGGATTCGAGCACACACAGGGGTTCTGCTCTGGTGACACCGACTAAGGGGAACACTGTCGTCACGAGGAGCTCTGGGTGGGTGTTTTTCCCTCAGGGCTTGTGCTGTATCGGCATCTCTGGTGGCAACTGTGTCTTCACTGGTGATGATTCTGATCGCCCCTATTGCCTTCTTCTATTTTCTTGCTGACTGTTGCTCTGATTTTGGATGCCTCGGTTCTGCTGTTGATACCTTTCCTGTGGTGGGTGTTTTTGGCACGGGTGGGGAGGGGTGCCTGGTTGTCCTCTCTAGGAAAACTATTTATAGCCATAATGACTGAGGAAGCTAGTGATTTGTCTCTCCTTGCAGGGACAGCTAGGCATATGTTTCCAAACAGGAGAAGGTTGCGCCATGCTTGGATGGTTCTGGGGGAGTCATTGACCTTTTTCAAGAGGCTTGATAGTTTGGCTGCCGCCTGGGGCCAGCAGCCTTTGGGATGTGCTGCAAGGTCCCAACCGATGTTGCTTTGATGACTTCTATTAGATTCTCAGTCGAAATGAAGCTGTTGGAGGTGTTTTCCCTGACTGCTGGTGTGAGGCCTTGGTTGATACTCTCTTTGGGAGGGCGCCACATACCCGGACAATCGGTTCCGTTGTGAGCATGCTTGCGCACATCTCCGTTTCGCTTGAGTTTCCACACCTTGTCGCACACTTGCCATGTACCATACTTGTCGTCGCTTGATGGCTCCTCTTAGCTGAGAGAAGCCTGGCTGCTAGTCGTGAACTGCAACATCGGCAGGCGCAGGACGGGCGCTGGGCGGGTGCTGGGTGGGTGCTGGATGAGCACTGGGCGGGCGTTGGGTGGGCGCTGGGCTGGCGCTAGGTGGGCACTGGGTGGGCGTTGGATGGACGTAACTTGGGTGGGGTGGACACAGGCAAGTAGCGGTCGCGGTTGGGGTGGGGCAGGGGATGATGACTCGTGGGTTGAGTGACGGGTTGATAGCCGAAGCTATAAGCTTGTTCGCATTTGTGTTCCTCACGTGTGCCCCAAAGAATGAGGTGATTTGATAAAATGCTATGCCCAAGATTACCATCCGAGTGCCGGCGGGGAAGTGGTTCAAATAGCTTCGGCTATCACTTCCTTATGTTCGGTTGTGATGGTCAAGCGGATTAAGGCGTCCTGTAGATACCAGTTGCGTTGCACCTGGGAGTATGGGTTCGAGTCACTTCTGGGGTGTGAGTTTTCAGTCGCATATAGTCCTGGGGACCATTCAGGCTTGTTTGCATTTGTGTTCCTCACGTGTGCCCCAAAGAATGAGGTGATTTGATAAAATGCTATGCCCAAGATTACCATCCAAGTACCGGTAGGGGAAGTGGTTCAAATAGCTTCGGCTATCACTTCCTTATGTCCGGTCATGATGGTCAAGCGGATTAAGGCGTCCTGTAGATACCAGTTGCGTTGCTCCTGGGAGTATGGGTTCGAGTCACTTCTGGGGAGTGAGTTTTCAGTCGCATATAGTCCTAGGGACCATTCAAGCTTGTTCCCATCTGTGTTCCTCACGTGTGTCCCAAAGAATGAGGTGATTTGATAAAATGCTATGCCAAAGATTGCCATCCAAGTGCCGGCGGGGAAGTGGTTCAAATAACTTCGGTTATCACTTCCTTATGTCAGGTCGTGATGGTCAAGTGGATTAAGGCGTCCTGTAGATACCAGTTGCGTTGCTCCTGGGAGTATGGGTTCGAGTCACTTCTGGGGTGTGAGTTTTCAGTCGTCATATATATATATATATATATATATATATATATATATATATATATATATATATATATATATATATATGCGTCAGAACGCACTTCTCGGCCTACTATGAAAGGCCCGATTTGCCTAATAAGCCAAGTTTTCCTGAATTAATATATATTCTCTAACTTTTTTCTTATGAAATGATAAAGCTACCCATCACATTACGAATGAGGTCAATTTCTTTTTATTGGAGTTAAAATTAACGTAGATATATGACCGAACCTAACCAACCCAATCTAACCTAACCTAACCTATCTTGATAGGTTAGGTTTAGTTAGGTAGCCGAAAAAGTTAGGTTAGGTTAGGTTAGGTAGGTTAGGTAGACGAAAAACAATTAATTCATGAAAACTTGGCTTATTAGGCAAATCGGGCCTTGCATAGTAGGCTGACAAGTGCGTTCTGGCTACTAGGTACGACATATATATATATATATATATATATATATATATATATATATATATATATATATATATATATATATATATATATATATATATATGTCGTACCTAGTAGCCAGAACGCACTTCTCAGCCTACTATGCAAGGTCAAATTTGCCTAATAAGCCAAGTTTTCATGAACTAATTGTTTTTCGACTACCTAACCTACCTAACCTAACCTAACCTAACTTTTTTGGCTACCTAACCTAACCTAACCTATACAGATAGGTTAGGTTAGGTTAGGTAGGGTTGATTAGGTTCGGTCATATATCTACGTTAATTTTAACTCCTATAAAAAAAATTGACGTCATACATAATGAAATGGGTAGCTTTATCATTTCATAAGAAAAAAATTAGAGAAAATATATTAATTCAGGAAAACTTGGCCTATTAGGCAAATCGGGCCTTGCATATTAGGCCAAGAAGTGCATTCTGGCTACTAGGTACGACATATATATATATATATATATATATATATATATATGTCGTACCTAATAGCCAGAACGCACTTCTCAGCCTACTATTCAAGGCCCGATTTGCCTAATAAGCCAAGTTTTCATGAATTAATGTTTTTTCGTCTACCTAACCTACCTAACCTAACCTAACCTAGCTTTTTTTGGCTACCTAACCTAACCTTACCTATAAATATAGGTTAGGTTAGGTTAGGTAGGGTTGGTTAGGTTCGGTCATATATCTACGTTAATTTTAACTCCAATAAAAAAAAATTGACCTCATACATAGAGAAAAGGGTAGCTTCATCATTTCATAAGAAAAAAATTATAGTAAATATATTAATTCAGGAAAACTTGGCTTATTAGGCAAATCGGGCCTTGAATAGTAGGCTGAGAAGTGAGTTCTGGCTATTAGGTACGACATATATATATATATATATATATATATATGTCGTACTTAGTAGCCAGAACGCACTTCTCAGCCTACTATGCAAGGCCCGATTTGCCTAATAAGCCAAGTTTTCCTGAATTAATATATTTTCTCTAATTTTTTTCTTATGAAATGATAAAGCTACCCATTTCATTATGTATGATGTTAATTTTATTTTATTGGAGTTAAAATTAACGTAGATATATAACCGAACCTAACCAACCCTACCTAACCTAACCTAACCTATCTTTATAGGTTAGGTTAGGTTAGGTTAGGTAGCCGAAAAAGGTAGGTTAGGTTAGGTTAGGTAGGTTAGGTTGTCGAAAAACAATTAATTCATGAAAACTTGGCTTATTAGGCAAATCGGGCCTTGAATAGTAGGCTGAGAAGTGCGTTCTGGCTACTAGGTACGACATATATATATATATATATATATATATATATATATATATATATATATATATATATATATATATATATATATATGTCGTACCTAGTAGCCAGAACGCACTTCTCAGCCTACTATGCAAGGCCCGATTTGCCTAATAAGCCAAGTTTTCATGAATTAATTGTTTTTCGACTACCTAACCTACCTAACCTAACCTAACCTAACTTTTTCGGCTACCTAACCAAACCTAACCTATAAAGATAGGTTAGGTTAGGTTAGGTAGGGTTGGTTAGGTTCGGTCATATATCTACGTTAATTTTAACTCCAATAAAAAAAATTGACCTCATAAATAATGAAATGGGTAGCTTTATCATTTCATAAGAAAAAAATTAGAAAAAATATATTAATTCAGGAAAACTTGGCTTATTAGGCAAATCGGGCCTTGAATAGTAGGCCAGAAAGTGAGTTCTGGCTACTAGGTACGACATATATATATATATATATATATATATATATATATATATATATATATATATATATATATATATATATATATATATATATATATATATATGACAGTGTCAGACCAAGGAGGAAAATTGAAACAGGAATTTCCTTAAGTACTTTTTTATATTAATACATCTTCAGAGGGAGTGGAATATTAATATACGAAAGTACTTAAGGAAATTCCTGTTTCAATTTTCCTCCATGGTCTGACATTGTCACATTTTTAATCACGTTTTTATTTCAGTGATATACACACACACACACACAAACACACACACACATATATATATATATATATATATATATATATATATATATATATATATATATTATTAAATATGACCGAAAAAGTAAGATTAATAATTCTAACACGAATTTTCTCAATCTTTCGTACATTACGCTTCACTGTTGGAGGTAAATCAAAAATCACTTCTCCAAAATTCATTTTTATTTCTAGTCTGACGCGACGCGGGCGCGTTTCGTAAAACTTATTACATTTTCAAAGACTTCACAAATACACAACTGATTAGAACGTATCTCTGATTTTATATCTACATTTGAGTGAGGTGGGAAGGGTGATGTGGCATTAACACAAGACAGAACAGAAGGTGTTCGAGGTGAACAACACCTCGACATCCTCACAGACCAACATCACCTCAGCACTGAAACAAGGATTATCAAGAAACTAACAACATTATATGGAGGACCTATGGCAATTCCACGACCAAGAGATGGCTTCCTGAACCTTGCAGGAATTATCCTCACTGAGGACCAAGTCACTCTCCTAAATCTGGGCATAAACTGTCATGTTATGTCCAGACCGAGTGAAATGGCCCGGAAAGTAGAGTTGGAAATTCTGTTGGACGACATATTCGACCTCGAGACACAAAAGAAGGTCACTACCAAAGATACCTTACAAGCAGAACTTATTGCAGAAGGAGGAAAGAATCGAGGCAACTACAGAAGCACCATACTGTCCCCCGAGCTTAAAGCGGCAGCTAAAAGCCTTCGTGAGAACAAGGAGATAGTTGTCAGGAGAGGTGACAAGTCGCCAATATATGTCATTCTTAAAAAAGACGAATATCTGGCGAAAATGAACATCATACTCTCTGACCAAACTAAGTTCCAAAGGGTAACGAAGGACACTACAGCCGAATTAAAAGCAAAGGTCAACAAACTGATCGAAACTGTAAACGCCAAGAAATCCGGACTCCACCTGCCAAAGATCATTGGGGAATATAAACCTGGATATGCGTATGGAAATGTCAAGACGCACAAGCCTGGAAACCCACTTCGGCCAATCATTAGCCAGATACCCACACCCACGTACAGACTGGCAAAGCGACTCAACGGCCTGCTGACTCCTTATGTTCCTTGCGCCTTCAGCCTGAAGTCTCCAAAGGAATTTGTGGACTTACTGCGGGGCACACGGGCCACAGGGATAAGAGCCTCGTTGGACGTAGAATCGCTGTTTACCAACGTACCTGTGGACGAGACAATCGGAATGATAGCCGACAGAGTGTATCGTGATCCAGCCTGTACTCCTCTTGACATGCCAGAAAGTATTCTGAGGAAACTACTCCAAGCTTGTACTAAAGAGGCACCCTTCTTGAGCCCGGATGGGCACATGTATAAGCAAGTAGATGGGGTCGCCATGGGTTCTCCCCTAGGTGTCCTGTTTGCAAACTTCTACATGGGTACCATCGAGCAAAAAGTCTTAGTCGACATGAACTTGAAACCGGCCATATACTGCAGGTATGTTGACGACATTTTTACACAGGTACCTGATGTCAGACATCTGCAGAAGCTGAAGGAGGCATTTGAGCAGAGTTCCGTGCTGCGTTTCACTTACGAGACGGAAAAGGATGGGAAGCTGCCTTTTCTAGAATGTAACAGTCATGGAAAAGGGCGGAGGTTTCCACACTGCAGTCTACACTAAGGAAACAAACATAGGAATGTGCCTAAATGCCAACAGCGACTGCCCTGACAGGTACAAGAGGAAGTGTTGTTAACGCATACGTCGACCGTGCTCTCAGCCACAGCTCAGAATGGAAGCAAGTCGACGAAGAACTCTGTAGGGTAAGGCAGGTCCTAGTCAATAACGGCTTCTCCAATGGTTTCATCGAAGACATCATAAGAAGGAAAGTGAAAAGCCATGCAACCTCTGAAGAGACAACTAACACAACACCTATACCCCCTATTAGACTATTTTACAGGAACTTCTTTTCCACAGCTCATAAAACGGAGGAAAGGGTCCTGAAAGATATTGTTAATAGAAACGTTATCCCTACAGACAAAAATCAGAGGATACAACTGACGATTTACTATAAAACCAGAAAAACGGCCAGGCCTACTCATGAGAAACTCTCCAGACACAAAACAGAACGCTTTAAAAGAGACTAATGTCGTCTATGCCTTCAAATGCCCACTTGGGGACTGTAAGCTCCAAAAAACCCAGTATATAGGCAAGACAACATCTCTTTCTAGGCGTTTAACGATGCATAAGCAACAGGGCTCCATTAAGGAACATATAATCTCTTCCCATAACCAAACCATCGCCAGAGAAATCCTAGTAAACAACACAGAAATCATCGATAGATACAGCGATAGCAGGCGGCTTGACGTTTGCGAGGCACTACACATCAAGAAGTCAACACCAGCAATCAACAGCCAATTATTGCACAACTATATTCTACCCACCTCAAGACTCCGCTCCAATATAGAAGCATCAAGAAATATGGACCAATAGGCTTTCTACAAACACTTCTATTCAATACCCATTGTTTCTGTTCTGTCTTGTGTTGATACTTTTAATACCCTATTAATATCCCCTCCTGTTCTGTCTTGTGTTAATGCCACATCACCCTTCCCACCTCACTCAAATGTAGATATAAAATCAGAGATACGTTCTAATCAGTTGTGTATTTGTGAAGTCTTTGAAAATGTAATAAGTTTTACGAAACGCGCCCGTGTCGCGTCAGACTAGAAATAAAAATGAATTTTGGAGAAGTGATTTTTGATTTACCTCCAACAGTGAAGCGTAATGTACGAAAGATTGAGAAAATTCGTGTTAGAATTATTAATCTTACTTTTTCGGTCATATTTAATAATATATGTCTACAGGAAAGACTGCTACCAAAATATACTAATATATATATATATATATATATATATATATATATATATATATATATATATATATATATATATATATATATATATATATATATATATGTCGTACCTAGTAGCCAGAACGCACTTCTCAGTCTACTATGCAAGGCCCGATTTGCCTAATAAGCCAAGTTTTCATGAATTAATTGTTTTTCGGCTACCTAACCTACCTAACCTAACCTAACCTAACTTTTTCGGCTACCTAACCTAACCTAACCTATAAAGATAGGTTAGGTTAGGTTAGGTAGGGTTGGTTAGGTTCGGTCAAATATCTACGTTAATTTTAACTCCAATAAAGAAAAAATGACCTCATACATAATGAAAAGGGTAGATTTATCATTTCATAAGAAAACAATTAGAGAATATATATTAATTCAGGAAAACTTGGCTTATTAGGCAAATCGGGCCTTGAATAGTAGGCCAAAAAGTGCGTTCTGGCTACTAGGTACGACATATATATATATATATATATATATATATATATATATATATATATATATATATATATATATATATATATATATATATATATATATATATATATTGTGATGGGAAAGTGTTGGAGTGTAGATGTTCGGCAGTCCTCCAATGGCAGGTGTCAATGCCTAGTCACACTTACAAAAAAAAAAGATAGACTGCTTGCCTGTTTTCTGTCTGACTGTGGTTAAGTAAGGGAAGACACGCAAAACACAAAATATGAACAATGAAACTTTAATTAATCTAGAAAACAAATATAAACAAAGACAATCCCTTGGCAATGTACAGTACAAAAGAACAAGTCAAAAACAATATAACATAAATGAATAATAGGGATGAAGTTACTCTACAATAATAATAAAGTTAAAGGTGAAAAATAATTAGGTGCTGAGAATATTAGCGCTACCTGAGAGACATCCAGCTGATACAGCAATATCAGTTAGTTGTTCACTGCTTGAGAGCACAAGGGTATTCTGACTTCAATGGCTGGACCAAGCCCAGACATCGACTCAGGTAGAGGGCGCTGTGGTGCAATGTGCAGGTGTGCAGTCAGCGAGTCACCTATCAGGAGCAGGCAGGCTGGGAAGGGTAGTGGGCTAGTTGAGGACGAGCCAGCGTGGAGGGAGTGGAGTATTGGGTTGAGTCTTGGATACGTTTTGCCTCCTGGTCAAAACGTTTTGTGCTACTGGGAGACGTATCTTGAAGGTAGCATCTTAATCTTGAATAATAAACGTAACTTCATGTAGAGAAGAGCAGGCTCAATCTCTCTTGAAAGAGATTATCGTCACAACTCGATAATCGGGTGAAGTTACGTATTCAGGTGGTAGAGTGGTAGGTGGAGCTGTCTCTACCTCATAAACTCTGGAGAGGGCGACTGCTATGATGTTGTCAGAACCTTTGATGTAAAAGATCTCCAGGTTGAAATTCTGCAGATATAAAGCCCATCGTAGAAGCCGTTGATTTTTGAATTGGGCTTGCTGCAGGAAGCGTAGGGGATTGTGGTCCGAGTAGATGGTGGTAGACCGAGCACCTTGCAGGTATGATTCAAAGTGCTGCAAGTTCAGGACGATGGAGAGTAGCTCCTTTTCAATCGTGCTGTAATTCTTTTGGTGCGTTTTTAACTTGTAGCTGTAGTAGCTAACAGGTAAAACATCCTCGCCTCGTTGTTGTATCAGGACGCCCCCGATGCCGGTACCACTGGCGTCGACATGGAGGATGAAAGGCTTCGTGATATCTGGCGAGGCGAGAATAGGATTAGAACAGAGCAGGAATTTAAGTTGTTCAAAAGCAATGGTCTGCTGAATGGTCCAATTATACCGTTGCTTGGGGCTGGTTAAAGTGATCAAAGGTGTCGCCACCGTACTAAAATTCTTCACAAACTCTCCTCCTCTCCTCTTTGGTAGTAGGAGGCAAGACCAAGGAAGCGCAGGAGCTGCTTCCTGGTGGTAGCTGTGGGTAATGCTGGATGGCTTGGGTATGTATGTTTAACGGAGCTATGCTGCCACTCCCTATCTCATGACCAACATAACGCACATTACCTTCGGCAAAGGTGGACTTGCCCAAATTGATGGTGAGGCCGGCTGTCAGGAGCTTGGCAAACAATTGTTGCAGCTGGAGCAGATGTTCGCTCCAGGTGTTGGTTGCCACAACGATGTCATACAAGTAGGCGTAGGTGTTATCAAAGCCCTGGATGACGCGGTTGACAGCTCGCTGGAAGGTGGCCAGGGGCATTACATAGTCCAAATGGAAGGTGTTCGTATCTGTAAAGGCCAAAGGGAGTGGTAAAGGCAGATATTTCCTTAGCTCGCTCTGTCAAACATACTTGGTAGTATCCCTGGAGTAAGTCTAACTTTGATAGATACTGAGCATTACCAATGACGTCAAGGATGTCATCTATTCTAGGTAATGGATAAGCATCCTTGATAGTCACAAGATTCAATTTTCGGTAATCAGTACACAACCTCACTTTACCATGCGGTTTTGGCACCAAGATGCAGGGTGAGGCCCAAGGGGGCTCACAAGGAGTGGCCAGCCCATGATCCAGGAGGTACTGTACCTCAGCACGCATGACTTCCTTTTTGCTCGGGCTGATTCTGTAGAAAGGTTGACGAATCGGCCGGGTGTCAGGGAGCAGCTGGATGTCGTGCTGAACCACATTACATTCCTGTGGATCATCGCTGAACAACTTCTGATGTTCCTTGAAGATTCTGATGAGAGGAGCACTATTACTGTCCTGCAAATAGGTATGAAGATCATTAAGGATTTCCGAGTTGGAAAGCACCGACTCAGTGATAGTGCGTTCGGGAGGAGAAGCAGGGAAGGGCTCACTGTGGAGGTATGGACCTTTAAAGGTGAATAATGATATTAACACAGTAGGGGGAGTACCTTGATACTGCTTTAGGAGGTTGACTTGGCACAACTGGGTCTTCCGCCGCCTATCTGGAGTCTCAAGAACGTAGTTGTGATTGTTCCTGCACTCCTTGATGCGGTAAGGTCCTGAAAACTTGTTTTGCAACGGAGAACCTGGGATAGGAAAATATGCCAACACGAAGTCTCCTGGTTTAATTTTTCTTAGTTTGCTGCGTTGGTCAAAATTAGTTTTCATCCTCTCCTGAGCTTTCATTAGATTGTCATTAGCAAATTTACGTACTCTCTCTAGAATGTGTTTTATGTTTTGAAGAAACTGGGGCATAATCTGAAGGTCACTGAAGGTGGCATTGCGTAGAGAGTCTTTGAAAGCTTTTAGAGGAGTACGGCACTTACGTCCGTAGAGCATCTCATAAGGAGATACTCCTAGAGACTCATTGGGGAGACTTCTGAAAATGCACATAATGAGGTCAATTTGTTTATCCTAGTCCTTCAAGGTTTCATTGCAAAATTTCTTTTGGAGTGCTTTAATAGTCTGATGACTACGTTCAAGAGAACCCTGTGAAGCAGGATGATAGGGGCTGGACAGTACCTGTGTGATGTTGAACTCTTCCAGTGTCCTCTTGAAGAGATCACTGGTGAAGTTGGTGCCACAGTCACTTTGAACCTCTCTTGGAAATCTATACTGGGTGAAGATCTTCATTAGTTGTTTTACCACAGTAGCAGCCGTAATGTTCTTTACTGGAACTGCTATGGGGAATCTGGTGGTAGGATACAGGATAGTTAGCATATAGGCGTTGCCAGAACTGGTCCGGGGTAAAGGACCAACACAGTCTATGATGAGTCTGTGGAAAGGTTCTGCAGGCACCTGGTTAGGATTTAATGGAGCCCGGGGAATAGAGATGTTAGGTTTACCTGCCATCTGACATGTATGACACTGCTGCACATACTTTTTGACGTCCTTAACCATACCTGGCCAGTAGTAGTCTTGTCTGATTCCGTGGTAGGTTTTGTTAAAACTATAGTGAGAAAGAGCTCCGTGGGCCAGGTGTAGAATATCGGGCCGTAGGCTGGTGGGAACCACTAGTTGTTCGACATTTGCCCAATCGTCGTCCTCTTTCAGCTTATTGGGTCTGTACCTGCGGTAGAGTAACTGATTCTCTAGGAAGAACCCAGGGATACTGTCAGGTTGAGTCTCAGCCTGGAAGAATAATGGTGTTAATGATTGATCTTCCCTCTGTAACTTACGGAATTCCATTCTGGTAAGATTCGGTGGTAGATTCTAAGGGTCTTGAGGGACAGTGGTAGCAGTAGAGTCAGCTGGTTGCGGGCGTGCAGCTTGTGCACGGGTGGTCACCAAAACCGGAGGAGAAACTTGATCACTTTCTTGGACCTCTGCTGAAACATACTCAAAGATGGGATTGTCCACTACAGAGTTACACACCTTGGGTTGGTCCATGATAGGTTGGACGGTTGCAAATCTTCTGCCAAGTCGTTGCCCAGGAAAAGTTGCACTCCAGACATGGGAAATGGCTTCTCCCTGATGGCGACTTGGACGTCACCGGTCACAAAAGGACAATCCAGGTGGACTCTGGCGAGTGGATACGAAGTGGTAGCAGTGAGGTCAGTGATAAGGACGGTTTCCCCGGTGTAGGTGATGTTAGGCACAGCTGATTTCAATATTATGGACTGAAGAGCCGCTGTGTCCCTCAAGATCTTCAATTTGAAACGTCCCTCCGAATCTGTACCGTTGGTAGAGACAGTTCCAGGATACAGGTGTTTACTGAAGAGAGAAAGATCATTAACATGAACACCAACATTCATCACAGGCTTACCGGACTTAGGAGGAGTCGGTTTGGGTTTAGTTGTTTCATTGCCTTTGTATTGAGCTTTCCCACATCTATCTATGGTATGTCCATAGAATTTGCAATACTTACAATACAATTGAGAGCTTGCTTGATCTGTCCCTACTTTATCATAACTATACCAAGACTTCTTACTGGGAGGTGGTGATGGTGTAAGCCGGTGGATGAGGCTGTAGGTGTCAGCTGATTTCGCACATTTGATGTAGTCGGTCTCGTCTTTATCTGCTAAATATAAACGAAAGGAAGGGGGAACACTTCTCAAGAATTCCTCAACTAGCATGAAGTTGATGAGCTCTGAAAATGTAGAGACATGTGCTGCTTCCAGCCATTTCATGAAATATCTTTTCTTGGTATTGGCAAATTCTAGAAAGGTGGTGTTACTTGCCTTAAGATGGTCACGGAATTTTCGTCTGTAGCTTTCGGCGGAGAGAAGGTAGGCGTCCAGAACTGCTTGCTTCAGGGGTCTGGTAGTCATTCTCAGACGCTAAGGTACTGAGAGTAACCGCAGCTCTACCTGTGAGATGCACTCTGAGAAGGGTAGGCCATTGATCTGCAGGCCAGCTAAGTTTATTAGTTAGGGTCTCAAAAGTGGTGAAAAATACATTAATCTCTGTCTCAACGAATGGTGGCATTAACTTACTTCCATGGGAAACATTGAAAATTACGGGAAGACTAGCGGTAGCTTGTTGGCTTTGAGTGTGGTGTGTACTTTCCAACGTGAGTTCTCGTTGACGACATTCTATAGCCATATCCGCTTGCTGTGTGTCATGCTCGCGTTGTATCTCCAGGTGGCGTTGTTTTGCTTCAAGCTCTATTCTCTAACGCTCTCTGAATAGGGTCATCTCACGTTCTTGCTCTTCTTTCCTCATTGCAGCTTCTCTTTCCCTCATCTATAGGGCTTCTTTCGCCAGTTCAGCCTCTCTTTCTCTCATGTGGATAGCTTCTTGCTGTTGCTCCCGCTCGAGTTTTGCAAGTTCGAGCTTGAGTTTTATAGTTGCCAGATTATGTTTTTCTGCAATAGAATAAGTTTCGTGAGTTTCAGAGTCAATCATCCCTTCATCTAAGAGGTGATCCATTATTAAGATATGCAATTCATTTTTGTTGGCTCCATGGGGAACATCTAGTTGATACTAGTGTGCAAGAGTTTGTAATTCGGTCCTCTTGGCACGATTTAAGGTTCCTATTTCACCTGCTGGATCGTTACGAAAAGCTGGGAGACGAAACATGGTGATAAATAGCATATAAATGTACAACGAATACTTGTGATATGATAAGTATCAGTAACAGGATAACGTGGCAACTGGTAACTATTCTGTGGAATTTAATATTTAACAATTAATGTTAATTTTAGAATGGTAAATGATTAGTCAATCAAAAGCGCAGGAAATCTTGTACCCGGTACTCAGTGTAAGAGAATAAGGGCAAAAAAATCCCACTAAATAAATGAAACTGAGTTTCTAAAACAAATGAAACATTTATTGTTCCAAAAGTGAATAACGTAGTCCAAGAATGTAGGCATACCTTGCCGGGTCTCTATAGAACAGAAGCAAGGGTTTTTCCACTAAATGAAATATGATACTTACAGAATTAGCGAACTTTGTGCTCTGAAAAAAGAAAGCTAATTCCCTACCTAAGTAAATATCATCATCTCTGACCGACGTGTAGGGGTGCAAGTGTCAACTGGTGACGAGAACTGCTGCTGAGGTCCCAACTCAGCAACGTAGTCCGTGCTAGAGGAACTATGGCCCTCTTTCGGTCGGATTGCAGAAAATAGGGTGCTTTGACCCGAAGACAAACCAAAGTACCAGGGTACCCAAAATGATGATCTGTCTGAGATTGAGAAATATCCTAGGGACAAAAGGTGGAAAACACGAGTAATAACACGGAGGGAGAGATGACCAATTAAGAGAATGACTGAGGCCTACAGTCACCACGTAATCCAAAGTTATCCAACACTCACTATATGCTACTCTCGGAATGCACAATACACACAGCACCATATAAATATTAAAAGTAATGAAAATATTGAAAAGCAACTGTATCAAAGCCAAGTACGCTTACCACAAATTGACGTTCTGGTACTAGTACCTGAGTGAAGCTCCGTGGACAGACCCCCCATTAAATGTGACGGGAAAGTGTTGGAGTGTAGATGTTCGGCAGTCCTCCAATGGCAGGTGTCAATGCCTAGTCACACTTACAAAAAAAAAGATAGACTGCTTGCCTGTTTTCTGTCTGACTGTGGTAAAGTAAGGGAAGACACGCAAAACACAAAATATGAACAATGGAACTTTAGTTAATCTAGAAAACAAATATAAACAAAGACAATCCCTTGGCAATGTACAGTACAAAAGAACAAGTCAAAAACAATATAACATAAATGAATAATAGGGATGAAGTTACTCTACAATAATAATAAAGTTAAAGGTGAAAAATAATTAGGTGCTGAGAATATTAGCGCTACCTGAGAGACATCCAGCTGATACAGCAATATCAGTTAGTTTTTCACTGCTTGAGAGCACAAGGATATTCTGACTTCAATGGCTGAACCAAGCCCAGACATCGACTCAGGCAGAGGGCGCTGTGGTGCAATGTGCAGGTGTGCAGTCAGCGAGTCACCTATCAGGAGCAGGCAGGCTGGGAAGGGTAGTGGGCTAGTTGAGGACGAGCCGGCGTGGAGGGAGTGGAGTAGGGGGGTGATTCTTGGATATGTTTTGCCTCCTGGTCAAAACGTTTTGTGCTACTGGGAGACGTATCTTGAAGGTAGCATCTTAATCTTGAATAATAAACGTATCTTCATGGCATGTAGAGAAGAGCAGGCTCAATCTCTCTTGAGAGAGATTATTGTCACAATATATATATATATATATATATATATATATATATATATATATATATATATATATATATATATATATATATATATATATATATGTCGTACCTAGTAGCCAGAACTCGCTTCTCAGCCTACTATGCAAGGCCCGATTTGCCTAATAAGCCAAGTTTTCATTAATTAATTGTTTTTCGACTACCTAACCTACCTAACCTAACCTCACCTAACTTTTTCGGCAACCTAACCTAACCTAACCTATAAAGATAGGTTTGGTTAGGTTAGGTAGGGTTGGTTAGGTTCGGTCATATATCTACCTTAATTTTAACTCCAATAAACAAAAATTGACCTCATGCATAATGAAATGGGTAGCTTTATCATTTCATAAGAAAAAAATTAGAGAAAATATATTAATTCAGGAAAACTTGGCTTATTAGGCAAATCGGGCCTTGCATAATAGGCTGAGAAGTGCGTTCTGGCTACTAGGTACGACATATATATATATATATATATATATATATATATATATATATATATATATATATATATATATATATATATATATATATATATATATATATGTATATATATATATATATATATGCTATAATTCAAATAGCTTTTCATTTTATATACCTGAATTTGGGTGAGGTGATATGTTACAACAGCTTTGGATGAGGTGAAAACAAACTTTCTACACAAGATAGAACACGAACTACGAAAAATATTGCGTAATAATGGGTAAAGTTAAAGGGGAAGAATGGAAGTAAATGCAAAGGGCCTATTCGCCCATATTTCTTGATGCTTCTATATTGGTGCGGAATCTTGAAGTGGGTAGAATATAGTTGTGCATTAATTGGCTGTTGATTGCTAGTGTTGACTTTTTAATGTGTAGTGCCCCTCAGATATCAAGCCGCCTGCTATCGCTGTATCTATCGATGATTTCTGTGTTTTTTGTTAAGTTTTCTCTGGTGATGGTCGGGTTGTGGGAAGAGATTATATGTTCCTTAATGGAGCCCTGTTGCTTATGCATCGTTAATCGCCTGGAAAGAGATGTTGTTGTCTTGCCTATATACTGAGTTCTTTGAGGCTTACAGTCCCCAAGTGGGCATTTGAAGGCATAGAAGACGTTGGTTTCTTTCAAAGCGTTCTGCTTTGTGTCTGGAGAGTTTCTCATGAGTAGGTTGGCAGTTTTCTTGGTTTTATAGTAAATCGTCAATTGTATCTTCTGATTTTTGTCTGTGGGGATAATGTTTCTATTAACAATATCTTTCAGGACCCTTTCCTCCGTTTTATGAGCTGTGGAAAAGAAGTTCCAGTAAAATTGTCTAATAGAGGGTACAGGTGTTGTGTTCGTTGTCTCTTCAGAGTTTGCAGGCGTTTCACCTTCCTTCTTATGATGTCTTCACCGAAACAATTGGAGAAGCCGTTGTTGATTAAGACCTGCATTACCCTACAGAGTTCTTCATCGACTTGCTTCCATCCTGAGATGTGGCTGAGAGCATGGTCGACATAAGCGTTAACAACACTCTTCCGGTACCTGTCTGGGTAGTCACTGTTGGCATTGAGGCACATTCCTATGTTTGTTTCCTTAGTGTAGACTGCATTGTGGAAACCTCCGCTCCTTTCCATGACTGTTACATTTAGAAAGGGCAGCTTCCCATCCTTCTCCATCTCGTAAGTGAAACGCAACACAGAATTCCGCTCAAATGCCTCCTTCAGCTCCTGCAGATGTCTGACATCAGGTACCTGTGTAAAAATGTCGTCAACATACCTGCAGTATATGGCAGGTTTCAAGTTCATGTCGACTAAGACCTTTTGTTCGATGGTACCCATGTAGAAGTTCGCAAACAGGATACCTAGGGGAGAACCATGGCGACCCCATCTACTTGCTTATACATGTGCCTATCCGAGCTCAAGAAGGGTGCCTCTTTAGTAAAAGCTTGGAGTAGTTTCCCTAGAATGTTTTCTGGTATGTCAAGAGGAGTACAGGCCGGATCACGATACACTCTGTCGGCTATCATCCCGATTGTTTCATCCACAGGTACGTTGGTAAACAGAGATTCTACGTCCAACGAGGCTCTTATCCCTGTGGCCCATGTTCCCCGCAGCAAGTCAACAAATTCCTTTGGAGACTTCAGGCTGAAGGCACAAGGGACATAAGGAGTCAGCAAGCCATTGAGTCGCTTCACCAGTCTGTACATAGGTGTGGGTATCTGGATGATGGTTGGCCGAAGTGGGTTTCCAGGCTTGTATGTCTTGACATTTCCATACGCGTATCCAGGTTTGTATTCCCCAATATTCTTTGGCAGGTGGAGTCCGGATTTCTTGGCGTTCACAGTTTCGATCAATTTGTTGACCTTTGCTTTCAATTCGGCTGTAATGTCCTTCATTACCCTTTGCAATTTAGTTTGGTCAGAGAGTATGAGGTTCATTTTCGCCAGATATTCGTCTTTTTTAAGAATGACTTATATTGGCGACTTGTCACCTCTCCTGACGACTATCTCCTTATTCTCACGAAGGCTCTTAGCTGCCGCTTTGAGCTTGGGGGACAGTATGGTGCTTCTGTAATTGCCTCGATTCTTTCCTCCTTCTGCGATAAATTCTGCTTGTAAGGTGTCCTTGGCGGTGACCTTCTTTTAAGTCTCGGTCGAATATGTCATCCAAAAGGATTTCCAACTCCACTTTCCGGGCCATCTCACTTGGTCTGGACATAACGTGACAGTTTATACCCAGATTTAGGAGACATATATATATATATATATATATATATATATATATATATATATATATATATATATATATATATATATATATATATATATATATATATATATATATATATATATATATATATATATATATATATATATATATATATATATATATATATATATATATATATATATATAAGAGCCTCGTTGGACGTAGAATCGCTGTTTACCAACGTACCTGTGGACGAGACAATCGGAATGATAGCCGACAGAGTGTATCGTGATCCAGCCTGTACTCCTCTTGACATGCCAGAAAGTATTCTGAGGAAACTACTCCAAGCTTGTACTAAAGAGGCACCCTTCTTGAGCCCGGATGGGCATATGTATAAGCAAGTAGATGGGGTCGCTATGGGTTCTCCCCTAGGTGTCCTGTTTGCATACTTCTACATGGGTACCATCGAGCAAAAAGTCTTAGTCGACATGAACTTGAAACCGGCCATATACTGCAGGTATGTTGACGACATTTTTACACAGGTACCTGATGTCAGACATCTGCAGGAGCTGAAGGAGGCATTTGAGCAGAGTTCCGTGCTGCGTTTCACTTACGAGACGGAAAAGGATGGGAAGCTGCCTTTTCTAGATGTAACAGTCATGGAAAAGGGCGGAGGTTTCCACACTGCAGTCTACACAAAGGAAACAAACATAGGAATGTGCCTAAATGCCAACAGCGACTGCCCTGACAGGTACAAGAGGAGTGTTGTTAACGCATACGTCGACCGTGCTCTCAGCCACAGCTCAGAATGGAAGCAAGTCGACGAAGAACTCTGTAGGGTAAGGCAGGTTCTAGTCAATAACGGCTTCTCCAATGGTTTCATCGAAGACATCATAAGAAGGAAAGTGAAAAGTCATGCAACCTCCGAAGAGACAACTAACACAACACCTATACCCCCTATTAGACTATTTTACAGGAACTTCTTTTCCACAGCTCATAAAACAGAGGAAAGGGTCCTGAAAGATATTGTTAATAGAAACGTTATCCCTACAGACAAAAATCAGAGGATACAACTGACGATTTACTATAAAACCAGAAAAACGGCCAGCCTACTCATGAGAAACTCTCCAGACACGAAACAGAACGCTTTAAAAGAGACTAACGTCGTCTATGCCTTCAAATGCCCACTTGGGGACTGTAAGCTCCAAAAAACCCAGTATATAGGCAAGACAACAACATCTCTTTCTAGGCGTTTAACGATGCATAAACAACAGGGCTCCATTAAGGAACATATAATCTCTTCCCATAACCAAACCATCGCCAGAGAAATCCTAGTAAACAACACAGAAATCATCGATAGATACAGCGATAGCAGGCGGCTTGACGTTTGCGAGGCACTACACATCAAGAAGTCAACACCAGCAATCAACAGCCAATTATTGCACAACTATATTCTACCCACCTCAAGACTCCGCTCCAATATAGAAGCATCAAGAAATATGGACCAATAGGCTTTCTACAAACACTTCTATTCAATATCCATTGTTTCGTGTTCTGTCTTGTGTTGATACTTTTAATACCCTATTAATATCCTCTAATGCCACATCATCCTTCCCACCTCACTCAAATGTAATGCCACATCACCCTTCCCACCTCACTCAAATGTAGATATAAAATCAGGGAAACGCAAGTTCTAATCAGTTGTGTATTTGTGAAGTCTTTGAAAATGTAATAAGTTTTACGAAACGCGCCTGTGTCGCGTCAGACTAGAAATAAAAATGAATTTTGGAGAAGTGATTTTTGATTTACCTCCAACAGTGAAGCATAATGTACGAAAGATTGAGAAAATTCGTGTTAGAATTATTAATCTTACTTTTTCGGTCATATTTAATAAAATATGTCTACAGGAAAGACTGCTACCAAAATATACTAATATATATATATATATATATATATATATATATATATATATATATATATATATATATATATATATATATATATATATATGTCGTACCTAGTAGCCAGAATGCACTTCACGGCCTACTATGAAAGGCCCGATTTGCCTAATAAGCCAATTTTTCCTGAATTAATATATTTTCTCTATTTTTTTCATATGAAATGATAAAGCTACCCATTTCATTATGTATGAGGTCAATTTTTTTTTATTGTAGTTAAAATTAACGTAGATATATGACCGAACCTAACCAACCCTACCTAACCTAACCTAACCTATCTCTATAGGTTAGGTTAGGTTAGGTAGCCGAAAAAGTTAGGTTAGGTTAGGTTAGGTAGGTTAGGTAGTCGAAAACTAATTAATTCATGAAAACTTGGCTTATTAGGCAAATTGGGCCATGTATAGTAGGCTGAGAAGTGCGTTCTGGCTACTAGGTACGACATATATATATATATATATATATATATATATATATATATATATATATATATATATATATATATATATATATATATATATGTCGTACCTAGTAGCCAGAACTCACTTTTCAGCCTACTATGCAAGGCCCGATTTGCCTAATAAGCCAAGTTTTCCTGAATTAATATATTTTCTCTAATTTTTTTCTTATGAAATGATAAAGCTACCCATTTCATTATGTATGAGGTCAATTGATTTTTATTGGAGATAAAATTAAAGTAGATATATGACCGAACCTAACCAACCCTACCTAACCTAACCTAACCTATCTTTATAGGTTAGGTTAGGTTAGGTAGCCGAAAAAGTTAGGTTAGGTTAGGTTAGGTAGGTTAGGTAGTCGAAAAACAATTAATTCATGAAAACTTGGCTTATTAGGCAAATCGGGCCTTGCATAGTAGGCTGAGAAGTGAGTTCTGGCTACTAGGTACGACATATATATATATATATATATATATATATATATATATATATATATATATATATATATATATATATATATATATATATATACATATATATATATATATATATATATATATATATATATATTTATATATATATATATATATATATATATATATATATATATATATATATATATATGTGTTACAACAGTTTTGGATGAGGTGCAAACAAACTTTCAACACAAGACAGAACACGAAACAATGGGTATAATGTTTTGAAAGTTAAAGGGAAGAATGGAAGTAACTGCAAAGGGCCTATTGGCCCATATTTCTTGATGCTTCTATATTGGTGCGGAGTCTTGAAGTGGGTAGAATATAGTTGTGCATTAATTGGCTGATGATTGCTGGTGTCGACTGCTTAATGTGTACATTAAGGTAATAGGTAATGTGTACCTCACAGATATCAAGCCGCCTGCTATCGCTGAATCTATCGATGATTTCGATAGATAAAGATACATAATACATAAAGATACGTAATTAATAATATATGTCTACAGGAAAGGACTGCTACCAAAATATACTAATATATATATATATATATATATATATATAACTGAAAACTCACACCCCAGAAGTGACTCGAACCCATACTCCCACAACTGGTATGTACAGGGACGCCTTAATCCGCTTGACCATCACGACCGGACATAAGGAAGTGATAGCCGAGGCTATATGAACCACTTCCCCGCCGGCACTCGGATGGTAATCTTGGGCATAGCATTTTATCAAATCACCTCATTCTTTGGGGCACACGTGAGGAACACAAATGCAAACAAGCCTGAATGGTCCCCAGGACTATATACAACTGAAAACTCACACCCCAGAAGTGACTCGAACCCATACTCCCACAACTGGTATGTACAGGGACGCCTTAATCCGCTTGACCATCACGACCGGACATAAGGAAGTGATAGCCGAGGCTATATGAACCACTTCCCCGCCGGCACTCGGATGGTAATCTTGGGCATAGCATTTTATCAAATCACCTCATTCTTTGGGGCACACGTGAGGAACACAAATGCAAACAAGCCTGAATGGTCCCCAGGACTATATACAACTGAAAACTCACACCCCAGAAGTGACTCGAACCCATACTCCCACAACTGGTATGTACAGGGACGCCTTAATCCGCTTGACCATCACGACCGGACATAAGGAAGTGATAGCCGAGGCTATATGAACCACTTCCCCGCCGGCACTCGGATGGTAAACCATCCGAGTGCCGGCGGGGAAGTGGTTCATATAGCCTCGGCTATCACTTCCTTATGTCCGGTCGTGATGGTCAAGCGGATTAAGGCGTCCCTGTACATACCAGTTGTGGGAGTATGGGTTCGAGTCACTTCTGGGGTGTGAGTTTTCAGTTGTATATAGTCCTGGGGACCATTCAGGCTTGTTTGCATTTGTGTTCCTCACGTGTGCCCCAAAGAATGAGGTGATTTGATAAAATGCTATGCCCAAGATTACCATCCGAGTGCCGGCGGGGAAGTGGTTCATATAGCCTCGGCTATCACTTCCTTATGTCCGGTCGTGATGGTCAAGCGGATTAAGGCGTCCCTGTACATACCAGTTGTGGGAGTATGGGTTCGAGTCACTTCTGGGGTGTGAGTTTTCAGTTGTATATAGTCCTGGGGACCATTCAGGCTTGTTTGCATATATATATATATATATATATATATATATATATATATATATATATATATATATATATATATATACATATATATATATATATATATATATATATATATATATTATATATATATATATATATATATATATATATATATATATATATATATATATTTTTTTTTTTTTTTTTTTTTTTTTTTTTTTTTTACAATAGGGAAGGGAGTACCACCTCTGGCTGGAAGAAGGGGGACCCATGGCCTCGGAGGAAACCACACATAACGCATTGGAGGGAATGTGGGTCCCCTCCAATACAGTTTCTGTGTGCTTTTCTCCTACCACCCCCTTCCCTTTTTTTTTTTTCCTTTATTGTGTATTTAAAGGTTACAAAACATACAAGACAAATGCCTAAAGGTTATGGATCTCTTGAAGCTCCTCCGCTTCCGGACAGGAACCAAGGACGCAGCAAGCATTTCCCTTCTGGATCGCCACACTGAGACGCTGAAATAAAAAACTGGAAGCCCTTGGGTCTCTGGTGACGTCAATGAGCTTGGAACGCAATTCCTTGAGAAATCCCAAGGCACTCTTGCCCCAGGGGCCATGCGTCTCAGACGCTATGGGAACAAAGAGGTATTGACCTTCCAGTCGCCTGTACTTGAGTGATTTTGCTGTTTCCCTGTGGTTGGCCGCCCCACCTGCTTGATCAGCTCCGAAGTGTACATAGGTGTCAGCCAGGGTAGATACACATGTGTAGTCCCACACCAACTGTCTACCCTCCTTCCATGGGTATATGGTGATGCCATCAGGGCGAAGTGCGGGGAAATCCGGGTTTTGGACCCCTAGGATGCGAGGTTCTCTCTCCGCTGGGCACCCAGCTGAGACGAGGCTTCTCTTGATGATGTCATTGACCTCGTTGTGTCTTGCATGCCAGCCCTTTGTGCTTCCGCAATGCAACCCATGCAGTCCGTATTGGTCTGCTTCCACCCTGTTGCAAATACACTTGTATTCAGTGTGAATTGTGGCACCAAGGCGGAGGGCCACTGCTACACGAAGGGATTCTGGATCTAGGCGCGTGCCCATTGCTGACATGGGTACTGCCAGGAGGAAGTCTCCTGCATGGGGGGCACGCACTGCTCTGAGGCGGGCTTTCTCCTTGTCTGATGTTGCGATGCTGAGCATGGCATCAGCTACTTTTTCCACTAGAGGGTGGTCCCAGCCGGACTGTTTGTGTTGTTTTGTTGGCTCTATAATGGTTGCTGGGGCTGCAAGAACATCCCACTGATTTGAACATTCAGTGAAAGCAGGATCGTGTATTTCTGCTGAATCTCTCAGGGTTGCAGGTAAAATATCTCTGATGAGGTCGTGCGATGCATGAGAGGAGGAAAGGAAGGCTGGTAGAGCAATTTGGGAGGCTGTGCGGACACCAAGGCCGCCGAGTCTTACAGGTAAGGTTGCTTGCTCCCACTGAGAGTCGTCCAATGGCAGGTTCAGGACTTTCACCAGCATGGACCTCAGAAGGGTGTCATACACATTTAACTTAGGGCAATATATATATATATATATATATATATATATATATATATATATATATATATATATATATATATATATATATATATATATATATATATAGATATAAATATATATTATATATTCACTTGTTTGATTTATTTTCTCCATGGTTTATTAGAATGAATGACTACACATAAATTGCAGATTTTTCATAAAATATATGTAACATATGTGAAGTTGTGTAGGGTGAAAGGGGAAGGGCTGAACTGTAATCAAACATAAGATAATAAATTGGCAAATAATTGGGAAAGAATGGCAATAAAAATTTGGATAAGGTGGTGGGCAGGGAGAACTCTGTAGAGATGTCGTTATCCGGTGTTAAATGGTAATACATGAATCTGAGCGTAGGCTAGGTATCGAATTCGTTACTCTGTATATTTAAGGTAGATTTTTTTCTGCGATGAGTAAGGCTTCCAGGATTTGTCGTCTTCTCTGGCCAGTACAGGAAGGAAAACAATGAGGTGAGGTGAAATTCAATGTCATTAGTTTTGAAAGAGAAGAGAAAACTGCAGAAGGACCATTGATCAATACATGAGTTCATGGAAGCAACAAAACTACTTAGGCATATCTGTAATAATGATCCTACTCAAATAGTTTTTCAATTGAAACCAAGTTTTTTAAAATGAAAACATATTATGCAATCTATTAATAATGATCATATTGCATGGGTTTGTGATTTGTATTAGGGCACATTCAATAATGTTTCCATTGAAAAGGTTTTACAGTTACTTTTTGAAGCAGAGCTTTTTAAATGAACTTCGTGAGAATTTTCTGATAAATGAATAAAATGAGTCATTTTTTTATAAGTGACCATTATATACTGAAACTTTATGCAGAAAAATTCGAAATTGTAAATAATTATATTTTTGACCTACATAGAATTATTGCTATCTCTACAAGGTATTTTGTAAATGACACACGTATCACTATGAGAGCCGTATATAACTAATAACTTTCCAATTGTATTTTCATAATTAAAACATGTATATCGAAACGTTTAAATGCCTTGACAAAGTTTTCGAATCCAAAAAGATATGGAAACCATATCATATATTTTTTCTGGGCATTTTTGTTATAATATATGTTATGTTTTGCCTCGACAAATTTCCCCCCAAAATAGGAAGCATGCCTTGGCAAATCTGACTTATTAAATTAATGACTTATTAAGTCATGAAATCAAGATAATGTAAATATTATTATGGGCGATTTAATTTTTAATGTAATATTTGAAAATTACATTTCTCAATAGATTAAGGAACACCGATGAAGGAAGACATTCAAGAAATTAAGTAAATTTTCTAGTAAGTCAAAAGTTAATTCAACGAAGATTTTGTCACATTATTCACAAAAGTCATTTGAAGAGACAACGTGGAGGACGAGGTCCCACCACCACAAGGTGTAAGGCGAGGTCCAACCATCACAAGGAGTAGGGTGAGGTCCCACCACCATAAGAAGATGGAGGGAGAGGTCACACCACCACATGGAGTAGGGTGAGGTCCCACCACCACAAGAAGATGGAGGGAGAGGTCGCACCACCACAATAAGGTGGAGGAAAGGTCCCACCACCACAAGGTGTAAGGCGAGGTCCAACCATCACAAGGAGTAGGGTGAGGTCCCCCCACCACAAGAAGATGGAGGGAGAGGTCACACCACCACATGGAGTAGGGTGAGGTCCCCCCACCACAAGAAGATGGAGGGATTGGTCGCACCACCACATGGAGTAGGGTGAGGTTCCACCACCACAAGAAGATGGAGGGAGAGGTCACACAACCACAATAAGGTGGAGGAAAGGTCCCACCACCACAAGGACGTGGAGATAGCTAACATAGATGGAAGATAGCGAGGCTTCGCTAACAGACACGCTGAACTAGGCTTCGCTAACGATCCACCGTATCTTTCCCTTCTGTATATGGATAAAGGTAGCATAACTTGTAGTTTCACAGAATGTTTCGTCCCCTCACAAGAAGTTCAGGTAAAACTGAGTAAACACGTTTACAAGATTTCATATATCAAAACATCTTTGGGAGTGCACTTACGAATTACTCAGTCTAAACAAATGAAAATATTTATTAAAAATATATAATTATGGAATAATTAGGTCCCTTATAATAATATAATTATGGAATATCTTCAAAACTGTGTTAAAATAGATTTAGTAAATATTCAAGAAAGACATAAAAATAATAATTTGTCACTTTGTAATTAGGTTATCTTGAAGTTATCTTGAGATGATTTCGGGGCTTTAGTGTACCCGCGGCCCGGTCCTCGACCAGGCCTTCACCCCCAGGAAGCAGCCCGTGACAGCTGACTAGCACCCAGGTACCTATTTTACTGCTAGGTAACAGGGGCATAGGGCGAAAGAAACTCTGCCCATTGTTTCTCGCCGGCGCCTGGGATCGAACCCAAGACCACAGGATCACAAGTCCAGCGTGCTGTCCGCTCGGCCGACCGGCTCCCGGCCGGCCGAGGTAATTAAGGTAATTTGGTAAATCTATTTTATATATCTGGGAAAAACTTAGAATTGTGTTCTTAGCTTTAATAATAGATATAAATGTGATTTCACCGAGTGGTAAATCTGTAGTCCTGTACTTTGTCCTACACAGGAATATGGAGCGTCTACAGACACGCAAAAATACGTCTCTGGCTGATCGAGTCATGATTATACGGATGTGGAAGAGCGGAATGTCAGCCCGAACTATTGCTAAAGAGACGGGCACCAGCGTCTCGACCGTCTGTAGGTGGATTAATCGCTGGAAACTGGAAGGACATTTGGATACCAAGATATATAGAGTAAAATTAATCTCACAAATTTTTTGTGAAAATTTTGATATATATCAGAGTTTTATGCCAACGCGATCTTTACCCCCAGGAAGCACACCTCTTCATACTACTGTGGACTGGAACGTAAATAATTACGTTTATCCAACGACAGACAACCAAGCACAATATTTACAATATTCCAGTTACAACTACTGGAATCTTTAGGATCACCATTCATCAGAAATAGATATCTTGGTTCTTTCTGTTACTATCATTACAACACAAGACAACTACTTTCATAGGCACGATACTTTTATATACTGCCAGGTACAGACCTTTAGCTGCATCTTATGGTTGCAATCTCTTTTATTATAAAGACTTCGTTCTTTTAACTCATATGTAATATGTTATATATATATATATATATATATATATATATACATATATATATATATATATATATATATATATATATATATATATATATAACTGAAAACTCACACCCCAGAAGTGACTCGAACCCATACTCCCAGATGCCACGCAACTGGTATGTACAAGACGCCTTAATCCACTTGACCATCACGACCGGACATAATGAGGTGATAGCCGAGGCTATTTGAACCACCCCACCGCCGGCACTCGGATAGTAATCTTGGGCATAGCATTTTACCAAATCACCTCATAGCACCTCATGCTATGCCCAAGATTACTATCCGAGTGCCGGCGGTGGGGTGGTTCAAATAGCCTCGGCTATCACCTCATTATGTCCGGTCGTGATGGTCAAGTGGATTAAGGCGTCTTGTACATACCAGTTGCGTGGCATCTGGGAGTATGGGTTCGAGTCACTTCTGGGGTGTGAGTTTTCAGTTGCATATTGTCCTGGGGACCATTCAGGCTTGTTCGCATATATATATATATATATATATATATATATATATATATATATATATATATATATATATACCCTACACCCTATATCGATATATATACCCTACACCCTATATATATATATATATATACCCTACACCCTATATATATATATATATATATATATATATATATATATATATATATATATATATATATATATATATATATATATTTAAATATAAAAAGAGTACCACCTCTAGCTGGAAGAAGGGGGACCCATAACCTCGGAGGAAACCACGCATAACGCATTAGAGGGAATGTTTAGATCCCCTCCAATACAGTTTCTGTGTGCTTTTCTCCTACCACCCCCTTCCTTTTTTATTTTTTGTGCTTTATTATGCATTTGATGATTACAAGATATACATGGGTTGATACAAAAATAATAATGCAAAAAGGTGCTTAAAGGTTATGGATCTCTTGAAAAACACAACAAACTTAGATATATATCAATAATATCAACATATATATATCATATATATATCATATACAACATATATGATATATATATCAACAAACTTATATATATATATATATATATATATATATATATATATATATATATATATATATATATAAAGTGTATTTCTTTATAGATACTTCTAAAGACATGTTGAAATATGAAAGCGATTAATTAATTTCTTGTTTAATTTTCCTTTGTTGTTATATGTTTTCACATTATTCATCAGGTAATAATTTATTCGTGACTTACACACACACCACTCATTAAACCCTTAATGAATTAAAACAAGATTAAAACCCTGGCGGGTCCCTGTTGGAGTCAATCATGGAATTTACTTTAGACTTGCTAGAATGTTCTATGAATCATTTATCCGCTCTGTGATTAACTACAATACTCTACATCTCACACACTGTATACAGACAAACAGCTAAAATCCTTGAAATTTTTTAAAATGAAGCTATGCGTTTCATCCTTGGGGCTCCAGAGTCCACGATACTAGTTAATATGAGAGCCGAGTTAAAATTACCTACCAAAAGTGAGATAACTTTGTCCATTAGCACAGTTTTTGGCGTGAAGCTATTGAGTAGATCTCGGCAACACATGAATTTACAAGTTAAACTTTCAAATTTGTCACACTCACATGAGTTCTATAGAAGGAGAGGGAAATCTGATAATGCATTTTGATTGTACAAGGTAGCCAACTCCATTAAAAGAAATAATATGTGCCCAACTCAATTAATGATTAATCAGCCAATTAATTCATGGGATAACTGGGATATATTAGTTGATTTTGTAAATGCACCCAAGAAACTTGTACACTCTACGCTATTAAAATAGTTAAGACTTGTGCAGCATCACAGAATACTCAGGTTATGGGTAACGATGAGTATCAGTGCTATACCGACGGTTCGGAAGAAGAAGGTGGAAGATGTATCGGATGAGCATTTGCTGCTAAAGAAAGCAGATTTTAAATTAAATTCTTTTGGATACCATCACATGTTGCTCATCTCAGAGCATGACACTGTTGACAAGCGGGCAAAGACAGCCTTTAGTATAAATTAATATGGATTAAATTGAGCATTATTATTAAACATTATGATATATAAATCCCGAAGATATATTCATATATGGAACCAATAGATCAAGAACTCGGCAATATGACGTTATAATGACCAGAATACGCTTCGGAAATAGACGTATCTGGCAGCTTCTCAAAATCCAAATGTCGAATACACCATGTGTCAACTTTGTGAAAGAGAAAACATGCACTCCCTTGAACATTATACTGGTGAATGTAAAGTAGAATATTAATACAATGCACTGGAGTGCTGGGCTGTACGAATAACATATGAATGTTATTTTAAACGTTAGGAAAGAGATTTGCCAGTTAGATCGATGTAAACACATGCACACTCATTGCATGGGATGGAATACACACAACCTGCTACAGACGAGGGCGAGTTCTTAATTAACAAGGACTTAACTAGATTATTATTTTTGAACACTGGGTTAATATTAAGGTTTTTCAGGGCTGAGGCCAGATTTACTAGTCCATCAAAATATGGTAATAACAACAAGTTTCTTAGTTCTGGTTTAGACTTGGAAGATTGTGTGCAGAACGTCTTTTTGTTTGACCAAATGCGAAATCCAAGACTGATTTTGGGTATTTTAACTTATTCCCAATATCAAATATTTTCATAAAAAAATTCGGGCTGCAAACTCTCACGGCTCTGAGAAACATTCCACAAAATACTGCTCGCTTAACCTGAACATAATAATTTGCACAAAAATGAACATACGAGCACAGATTGGTAGGTTTCCTATACACATTGAATTTGAAACACCTACCGATTCTATGAGTCATGATGTCTAAAAAAGGCAGAACATAATTCTTTTTATTCTCAATTGTGAATTTGATTAACGGAACCAGCGAATTAAGCTGAATGAGAATATCAGTTTGGTCATGATTAACCATGACCAAACACACCAGCATAAAATATCGTCAACTTATCTATACCACACCAAATTCGAGGGTAAAATTCAAGGTAAAATATTCGTTTCAAAACACTCCATGTACAAATTGCTCAAAACCGGGGAGAGAGGATTACCCATCGCCATGCCAAATGCTTGTTTATAAAAAGAATCATTAATGCTGAAATTATTATCATTAATGCACAATTTCATGAATTCATCAGTGGTGTTAGTAGGTAAAGTAAAATTATATTTAGTGAGTTGATCCCGTAAGAACGCCAAAAGGTCATCAACAGAAACTCTAGTGAACAGAGCTTTCACATCAAAACTCACAAGTTAAAATCAAAATTTAATTTCAAACCAAACAACTTATAATAAGAACTCATAATAAGACCTATATGATCTTATTAAAATACACAAGCCCAATAATCCTGCAAGACCTATTATTAGTTCTGTTGGATCTGTGGCATATAGACTTTCCAAATGGCTTGTGCAAGTCTTGTCTCCGATAGTATGTTCCATTTCCAACTCACGCAGGGAAAGACTCACGCTTGGTACACCTTCTATATGTAAATGTAAATGTCTGTATTTTCATGACTGTTTGGCCATGAGGTTAGGGGAAAGTATAGAGTGATGGGATTGAGAGGGGAGAGAGAATGGGTAGGGCAAAGGGGAAAATCTTTTTCAGGACAATTTCTTCCTCTTGTGAGCAGTGGAAAATCTATTTATGTATAATTTTTCAATAGGTTAGACAAACACGTTATTTTTTGTTGTTTTGTCAAGGATGCATAGTAGCAACCTTCCTATTAAGGACCTCTTCGATATATCTGTTCGAGATCACTCGCTAGATACTATCATTGGCTAGGACATAGCATATTCTACCGAGTTACTCATCGACCTGCTTCCACCCGGAGCTGTGTGTGAGAAGACTCTGACAACACTTCTCTGGTACCTGTCAGGTCAATCAGTACTTGAATTAAGACACATTCTTATGTTGGAATCCTTAATGAAAAATTTAGTGAGGAACATTGCTCAAATGCATCATTAAGCTGTAGCAAGTGCTCAATGTCAAGTGCCTTCACGAATATGTTATAATCATACTTACAGTACACGTCAG
Source organism: Procambarus clarkii (assembly GCF_040958095.1). Lineage (NCBI taxonomy): Eukaryota > Metazoa > Arthropoda > Malacostraca > Decapoda > Cambaridae > Procambarus > Procambarus clarkii. The sequence goes on from NC_091183.1 coordinate 30,335,968, forward strand.
GATTAAGGCCCATATTAACATGGACTTTCTTTGACAGTATCAATGTAAAAATAAACCAATTGAACATGATGGTCGCATGTACATACAATTAGATGGTGTCGCTAAGGGTTCCTCTACTGGTGTCCAAGAGCGACATGAAAGGTACATGCAACCCGGAATTGGCCATACTGAAAATTCTACGAAGTGGCACAAAACTGTGATATAATGCCTCAGACCATATGGGGCAGGGCATTGTTCCATTAATTGCCCATGAGTTAAACTTGATTGGTCTCAGTTTGCAAAACAGCCAGAGCTATTTTCTATCACCAAATACGCAGGAAGGAGAAATGACAAATGTTAGATATGGTCACCTTTAAAATTGCGAAGTTTGTTACCTGAAATGTCAGGATCAACAACCCTGCTAAGTGGTAACAGTTTGTGAAATGAATATCTGGGTAGAAATCCAGATAAGGAATCACTTTTCAGGAAATGGAACATGTGTGTGAAATTTTCGAGTGGGATTTTCTTGGAATTATTCAATTATTTTATTGATTACATAATTTATGTTGAGTTTAAATATTATTTTTTTAACAAGTGGATTGTATAAGATAATTTCCTCTCATTAATAAACTCCTCACAAGATTATATATAAATTCAACTAGACAGGAATTAGCTTGTTAGTTGTTACACGTATTTCATATTATTTTAATTGGTAATTAGAATAATTAAAAATATACTCCATGTAAACTAATTAATTGAATATCTCTACTAAATTTAACGTAATCTTAGCTGAACAAGAAGCGTAGTTGACCTGGATGAGTTCCAATCACGTGGGCTCGAGATCTCGACATGTGGTTATGGTGTCTCACAGGTGTCGGACCTAGCGTTCACTACTGCTACGTCGTAAACCAGTTACCTGTCAACACACGATATTGTGTATTGGGCCAAAACACTTGTTAAATTTAAGTAATAATTATGATATGCAAATTCAGATTTAATGTTTGAGATTCAAGTTTTGAGACGATCACCATTTATTTAGCGTTGTCATCTGTCATAACCGATGATAATTTAACTATGCTAAGAGCTCAAAACATATTCAAATTTACATCACCGGAAAGACACTTATGCTGCGAGATGGGGTGTAATAATGTGGCTGTCGAACACTCACAAGCAACGTAAAAGTTAACTATTTGCTGGCTAGCGACCAAACACGTCTTCCCTATTTGATTCAAGATTGCTAGTCCCCCATTACCGGGCTGGGCACTCGTCCTCAAATTAGTTTTTACTGATTACGGGAAGGATGGGTTTTATTTAGTTTATTTGAATACTCATAATTTAATTTTAATATAAAAGAACTATTTTCTAATATTCCCAGTCCTCAGACTGATGTTTTTATAGTATAATATGTAATCAGATTTTGTTCCAAGATGATTTTAGGTGACGTGGCATAACATTTGCTGTTAAACATTTTCTGAAGAGAAACTGTCACGTGTGCCCTCCTTTTGGGGCTAACCTAAATATTTAAGTTAATTTGTGATTTAATTAACCTAAGAACAGTATACCTGGTGAGGATTCTGAGGAGTTCTTCTACTCCCGAGCCCGGCCTGAGGCCAGGCTCGACTTATGATAACTTGGTTCAACAGGCTGTTGCTTGGAGCGGCCCACAGGACCACATATCAACTACAGCCTGATTGTTTCGTCCAGCCACTTGGGCTAGACGGTAGAGCGACAGTCTCGCTTCATGCAGGTCGGTGTTCAATCCCCGACCGTCCAAGTGATTGGGTACTATTCCCTGTGCTATATAATCGTAATGGCTTGGCGCTTTCCCCTAATAGTGCCTAGTGCTTTGTTATTTTGGCCCTTTTAGCACGAACTTATCTAAGTGCCTCCTAAATACATCCACATTTGCTCCAGCAATATTTCTAATGCTTGCTGGGAGGGTGTTGAACAGTTGCCGACCTCTGATATTCACACAGTGTTCTCTGATTGTGGTTATGGCATTTCTAATCTTCATTGGTTCTATTCTGCATTTCCTTCCGTGTCTTTCGCTCCAGTATGCTTTTATTCTACTGTGCAAATTTGGGTCCTGGCCTTCAAATATGTATATACTATTTATATATTATGTATATACCATGTATATATTATTTGATACTTTTCTCGTCACCTTTCCAAAGAATATATTTTGAGAGCTTTGAGTCCGTCTCAATAATTTACATGTTTTATCGTTTATATGTTTGCTGTATATGCATTCCCTCTAATTCAGAGATCTCTCCTGCTCTGAAAGGGGAAGTGAATACCGAACAATACTCAAGACGGGAGAGCACCAGTGATTTAAATATTAAATAGTATTAGCATTGCTGTTGGGTCTCTGAATTTCAACGTTTGAATAATCCATCCTATCATTTCCCTGGCCGCCGCTATATTTGCTTGGTTAGTTCACTAAATGTAAGGTCGTCAGACATCATAATTCCCAGAACTTTTACATGTTGCTTTCCTTCAATGAGTAGGTCTACTTGTGTTTTGTACCCTGTGTTTTGTTTAAATCCCTTGTTTCCACCATACCTTGTTTTTCCACTAATAATAGTGTCTGACTCATTCACTATGATGATTCATCTGATCACATGAACATCAGGTGACCTAAACCCTTTCCTATTGGTGGAGAAAAAATTGTCACCGGATGTAAGCGCAGCCAACGAGGGTATAAAAGACAAGGAGGAGCGACTCGTGGCCACAGGAGACATCTCCCGTCACGCAGGGTGCAGTCACACCTCCACAGACCTACAGGATTAGATCTTGATACTGGTAATGGCTGAAAAGGGCCACCAATTACGGGCTATTCATGCCCGTGCCACCTTTTGAGTGGCTTAATCTTCATCAATCAATCAATCGACTCGGGGCCACACTCCTATATTTTACAGCCCCCACCCCCCGCACCCCCTGCTCACCACTCACAACCGTCGACAACGCGACCGACCTGAGGCTGTAGTTATCACCATCTATCGTCTCCCTGTGTGAATTTGACCAGAACTGCCTTTATCCACCATACCTAACTACCTGTAACTTGTTACCATTAAACATCATGTTATTATCCGTTGCCCAATTGAAGACTTTATTTGAATATGCCTGCAGTTTTTCAGTGTTTTCAACATTGGAAATTTTCATGCTGATTTTTTAATCATCTGTAAGGCATGAGACGAAGCTGTGACTAGTATTTTTTTTATATCCGAAATCGGAGTGAGAAATAGCAACGGTGCCCTGGGGTACAGAGCTTTTCACTGCACTTGGGCTTGATCTTTTTTGATTGATCGTCACTCTCTGCATTCTGTTTGACAGAAAGTTGAAAATCCAACGCCCCACTTTACCTGTTTTTCCTATTGATTTCATTTTATGGGCTATTACTCTATGGTCACATTTGTCAAATGCCTTTGCAAAGTCTGTGTATACAACATATGCACTTTGCATTTTTTCTAAGGCTTCTGGGATTTTGTCTTAGTGGTTGAGTAACTGTGACAGACAGGATCTTCCCACTCTAAATCTATGTTATTCTGGATAGTGAAGTTTTTTATTTTCCATAAAACTAAAATTTTTATTCCTAATCACTTTCAAAAACATTTATTATGTGTGATGATAGCGCAACTGGTCTATAATTTTTTTGCTAAAGCTTTACAATGGAGTTGTCATCTGAACAACTAGTGCAAGCACACAATGGAGTTGCAGGTTGTAGAGGTCTTTGAGTGAGATCATCTTCCACTAACTCAAATGGTACTAGTTTTATAGTGTCATGTGGCTAGTGGTGCCTTTGTACTACACTATTACTATCCTTAAGACATCCTGGCTATCTGGATGGACAAGAACAATTTGGCCTAGAAGCCACTCTGAGCATAGACCATCACTGTCCACTAGAACATCGCCAGGAATTAATTGGACCTTATTATATTGGTTATTTGCCCCATAGTGATACTCACGCTGATCAGTTAAATATTCTTAAGTCCAAACTTCATTCCACCAACTTATTACTCTGGACAAGGGTTTAAAACTCTGAACCAAGTCACTCTCACCAACATATGAAGGATCTCCAGGTTCCTCCTCAGTGAGAGATGCAATAGAAGTGAAAGGTCCTCCATACATTAGATGAGATGGACTTAATGGTTCATGTTGTGAGTAATCGTTTGAGAGGTAAGTCAGTGGTCTGTTATTGAATCGAGACTCAATTTCTGGGACACTGGTTTGGAGCTCCTGGAGATCAATTTTTTTGGTGGTGCAGGGTTTTCCATAGACAGCGTTTTTCTGCCTCCACCATCTGGTCATAGAAGCTCCCATACCACTGTGTTCTGGGTAGTATGAATCTCAAGTAGCACATGCCTTTCATTCAGGGCAATGCGAACGACTGGATGATCCCTCAGGCATGTTTCCACTGCCACCAAATTGGACCCATTGTCTTAGATCATCAACTAGGGGCAGGGTCGGTGGGCAGCAAACCTGAAAAAGGCCTGTATGAATGACTCTGCACTCATGTCAGGAGTTACCTCTAAATAGACTCCCCGAGTGGTGGCATGTGTGAAAAGGACAGATGTATGCCTTCACAGGGATTTTGTCCCTGGCGCCTGTTATGGTTATTGCTCCTGTGAATACAACATAGTGGTTGTATTGTATCCATCCCCCGTGGTCTTAATGGGATGAAGGTGTACCACTCATTTCTTAAGGAGTGGTGGAAGTCCTGGGTAAGGATACACCCGAGCATCATACCTCTGGGAAACAACACAGAATTTAAGTAACGACTTTTTAGTCTGGCGACCCTGAGGAAACCAGTACTGCTGCCTTAAGGAGGTGAGGGTATCTAGTACCCAACCATGGTGTGTGTTGTGCTTGTGGATATAAAGTACAAACAATCTGCATATCCAGTGATTCCGGGGGAGGAACCAAGGATGTTTAACTTCAAGATTAACATTTGCGTGCTGAATTCATCCCCAGAAATGCAACATGTTATGATTGTCTGGGTCAATCCTGAGATAAAGATTATTGGTGGTTTTAGATGGGAGGTTTTCATAATCCTCGCCATATGTTTGAACTTAGGCTTGTATTACCCACTACTTTCGAGCACTAAGAAATTTATGTTTGTTTCCTACCTTTAGTAGATAATCAAACATCCTTTGTGTGTGACTAAGAAGTTTATTGAAATCAGAGTAATGAGTGCAATCAATTACTGAAGTCAAGCGCGGATCTCGGTTCTCAGTGGTAACAGTGACATTGGTCACACTGACTTGTGGCTTTTGTTTAGGCCGTTGGTCACTGACTAGCCACTGAGGCTCATGGAACCACATTTCGGATTTAGATCATTGTTTAAAGGTCAGATCTCTGGAGGGATAGTCAGCTGGGTTCTTCTTAGAGGGGTACATACGAGAGTTTGTATCCAGCTGACAAATCTTGAACTTCCTTTATGCGGTGGCTAACATATGGGGTTTTAATATTGTTATTGGGAACTTAGAGTAATACCGCCACATTATTCGACCACACAACTGTTTGTTCAAAGTGAATATTAGTCATTGTTTTGGTCAGATATTGAGAAAGCCTTACCCCCCTAGTAGCAATGCACTTAAGTCCAGTTATGGCAATGACCGCTTCTTTAACGTGTCAATATGGCTTTGGATGTGAGCAAATTTAATTGCTCATTAGTTACTAGGTATGTTGCAGTGCCATACGCACGCCCTGAGGCATCACAAAACATATGCAGATGAATTGGTTGATCTTGATTGGTGATAGTTCGAGGGAACTTAATAGATTCTAGGGCATTGAAACCTTTCAGCAACCTCTGCCATTTACCTTGAAATGATGGAGTCAGAGGATCATCCCAGCCTATTTCCTTTATCCAGCGTTCATGCATCAACAACTTGCCCTTAATTAATAATGGACTTAATAGTCTAAAGGGTTCGAAGGGGTTGCTTACTTGGAAAAGCAGTTTCCTCACTGTTAAGTTTGCTGTTTCAGTTTCCACCGATTTGATTGTGAGTTGATCAGTAGATCTTTCCCATTCTACTCCTAATATCATTGTTTTCTGAAGTACCTAGTAGTCGGGAAATTCTGATTCTCTAAGTTTATTTAATTTTAAATTATTTGAAGCCTACGACTGAACAAGCATATTGGTTCTCAACAACTCTTGATTGGCATCATGATAAATTGTTACCAGTTCCTTTTCACTGCTAGTAGTTCCTTAAAAATTGTCAACGTCCAGATTGGTACTAACTTCAGTCGTGTAGGTGTTATTGGACTTCTTCAAATGAGTGCCTAAAGTAGCCTGCAGCAGAAACGGGGAAGAAGTCGCTCCAAATAGGACTGATGCTAATTTCTATGTAATTAATTCACTATTTGGATCACCTGGATCCTTGATCCAAAGGAAATATGTGAAGTTTCTGTCCTCATTTTTGAGACCTACCCTAAGGAATGCCTTACTTATGTTAGCCATATATGCATAAATTCCTGTTCAAAATTTTAATAGCATGTCATAAAGCCTTTGGGTTAGGCTAGGACCAGCTTGAAAGCAGTCATTCGTTGAGACACTATTCTGTTTGTCCTTCGCACTGTAGTTAAAGACTATCCTCAGTGGGGTAGTAACTGAGGCTTTCAAAACTGCGTTGTGGGGTAAATAGTGTATGTCCTTAGGGGTCGTCATTTTCTACATCATTATACACAGTCCCCGTGATGCAGTGGTAAAACACTCGCCTGGTGCTTCACGAGCGATTTGGCAATGGTTCATATCTTGGCCGGGGAGGATTGACTAGGCACCAATTCTTAATTGTAGCCTCTGTTCTTCCAGCTGTGAATGGGTACCTGGTTGTTAAACAATTTGGCAGGTCGTTCTCCAGGGAAAATTAGGATTAAGGACCTGCCCGAAACACTGTGCATTCTAGTAGTTTTACAAGAATGTAAGAACTCTTGTATATATAAATAAAAGAGCAAATAGTTCTTTGCAAGTTGTTGGAATTTGTCCTTGAACAATTTCAGGTGCTCAGGTGGTGTTTGTAAGCGCAACACCTGAGACCTAATTAGTTTTGTGCCATGAAACAGTTTGTTGGCAGCTGAGGATGATTCAGCTGCCATGATAGCTTGATCCAGTATTCCTTGTCTCTGTAGACAACTGAGTCAAAATTTTGTTGATGTGTCCTGGCATTGTCTGGACTAGGCTGTTCAGGGACGATGCCTAAGGTGAAAAGATCCAATAATAATTTATGAACAGGGGCATCCAGCTAATCCTCAGCCCTGACTCCAAACATCAGTGGTGACTGCTCTTCACCGAGTAACGCAACTATCTCTGAATTAATTTGTTTGTTGTTTACAGGTGTAGGCTTATTCAGATTCGATACTGGGCCCATGAGCAATTTGCCTCCCGCAGATATTAATAGGTTAATTCCCTGTAGCTCTGTGTGTCCAGTGATGTATTTATAGTAGTAGTCAGCACCTTCAAGGATTCCAATATTTGTGAGGTGGTTAGATATAATTTTATTATCTGCAAATTTAACTCCCCTTTCTGTCAGGAATTTGGCAGTTGCTCCTAGACGATGAGCATATAGGTCAGACGGAATTTTCTTCACCACGATGGTCTCTACTGGGCGGATATAACCGCCCAAACGTATAAGAGGTTATACCACCTGGTAGACTTTAGGCCCTTTGTTAGTAAGGAGCCCCGAAATGTTTAATTTTACCTGGATCACAGGTTTTAGTTGAAGATCACCTTGCCACCATTTGCCAAGGATCCCAGAAGACAAACGTCTGGGACCCTTGGTCGAACAACCCATGGGAATGGACCTTGGTCCTCTAGTTTTTATTGTAAGTAGGGCAGTGGGCAAAGTCGCATTATTGCTGGACTTTGTCGACATGACACTAATCTCCTGTCGCACCTTGTAGTATTGAACTTTGGTGGAAGCTTTATCTTTTTCCATCTTGGGTTTTGGAGACTAAACCTGTGTCCCTGCACAGTACTGAATGGTGTTGCCCTTGTTACACCTGTTGCAGGTGTGTAGATGGGTCTCACAGATGTTGGTGTTGTGGGATCTGAGACACCTAGTGCATTTTTGCAACTCCTTAAGTCGCTGGTTGGGGGACACTATCAGGATAGTTTGTCCAGTGGTAAATATAATGTTCTTCCTGGCAGAACGGACATGTCTACCAGCCTACAGCACATTATGGAGTCACCGCCTTGGGGGACAGAGTAACTTTGGGTTTCAAGGGACCCCACTGCATAAGTGCCCACACTGCCTGACTTCCACTTAGAAGTGGAAGTGTTTTGTTTGGGTTTATTCTTAGTACCTTGGGTACTTTTGGTCTCTATTGACTTCGTCGGTGACATTGGTACTACTAGTGATACACACATGCCATAGGATTCCACATTTGCCTATTTAGAATAAAAAAATATTGACGCGAAAACCAGCTTGAACGGTGACATTTTAAAACCAGAGCTTACCTATCAGTGCTTACCAATCAATGACTGTGAGGGAGGAGAGCCTCGCTCTGTACTCCGCCTCCTGGTTGTGCTTCCTCATGCTTGTATGGTGTCTGAATTACTCATTCTGTTTCTGCATTATGATTATCACCCGTTGCTTGCTCTGGGTCCGGCCATAGCCTGAAGTGCTACTCTATTGTAAAAGCTGACGTGTCTTGTCACTTCATGTTGTGATTCTTGTGACTTTGGCTACTACTTCCCTGCCTGCTGGGAACACCCAGTGATTATGGCTACTACTTCCCTGCCTGTTGGGAACACCCACAGTGATTATGGCTACTACTTCCCTGCCTGCTGGGAACACCCATAGTGATTATGGCTACTACTTCCCTGCCTGCTGGGAACACCCACAGTGATTATGGCTACTACTTCCCTGCCTGCTGGGAACATCCACAGTGATTATGGCTACTACTTCCCTGCCTGCTGGGAACATCCACAGTGATTATGGCTACTACTTCCCTGCCTGCTGGGAACATCCACAGTGATTATGGCTACTACTTCCCTGCCTGCTGGGAACATCCACAGTGATTATGGCTACTACTTTTCTGCCTGCTGGGAACATCCACAGTGACCCGATTTCCCATTTCCAAAATGCTACAGGCGAATATGCATCCACTTCAGCCACCACTGCATGAAGTTGAAGTACAGTATGAACAAGCACTCTACCTCATTACTTCCCAGAATGACGATGACGCCAGCTCAAGTGATGAAGCAGAATCAAACAGTGCTTTTGTTACCTACAAATGCTGGAATACCTTACACAAAGATAGAAAGGTCATGAAAGTTAACAATTCTGTCAAGGTGACCAATTCCACCCCTACAAAGGGTGGATCACAACCTTCTCTAGCATCCCGGGATAAATATGCCAGGCTGGCATTTCCACCTGAAGTTAGCAGTGATAGGAGATACTCCTGGATGAAACATGATCTTCCTCGGGCTTTTGTTGATATCATAGACCATATACGCCCTAGAGACGCTTCACCCTACATCTATGTAGGTACATACATGTATCATGAAGACGCCGTCTATGCCCTACTCCAGAGTAAAGTGGATGGCGTCACACTCAGTAATGCCAACTCACCTGCGGGCTCCAGGAGATACATAGAGTAACTTGTCACATTCTACCCCCATGACCTAGACATCTACTATGCTAAAGAGTTATCAGGTGTGTACAGTATAAGACGCACCAAGTCTGGGGAGAAAGCCAATAAACAAGATTGTTATCATCTGGGAATATGAGGCGCCGACCCTTAGTCATTTCTACCTCCTAGGCCCCTTCCTACCAGCCTATCCCATAACACCCTGAGTGTCCTCAGCTGTCATGTGTTTTCACTGCCAACACTTGGGTCACATAGCTAAGCACACACATATATATGGCGATATACACATAGCTGTATATATCGCCTTATATACATATTCCCTATAATCCCCAAATCTCACCTTCCCACTCCCACCCCATCACTGTAACCATTTGCACTACTCACATTCTCCATCACTGCGGAAAGCTATTGTCCCCCCCTCTTCAGTGGTTTTTTTTTTACATACAAGCACACCCACTCAACTAATTTCCCCATGCACACATCCTCCCCATTCTCATCAAATACACCCTCCCAGTCTCCAGTCACATAAACTCTCCCAATCACCCAACACACACCTCTTCCCAGTCACCCCCTCTCACACCTACCCTATTTAGTCTCATCACCGTAACCATCACCACAACACATTGTCGTCACCACTGTTAACATCATCACACACCATCTTCACTTACATACACCCTCATTGCCTCCACCCACACATACTCTTCCCATTTCCCCCCAATCATTTCCTCTTTCCTTATTCTCTCCCTCCCTCCAATTTTCCCACTCTCCAGTTCATTTTGCCTCCCATTCTTCATCCCTCCTCTTCTCTATCCCTGCTCTTCTCCATCCCTCCTATTTTCCCTCCCTCACTCCTTCCCTCCCATTCTCTCTCCTCTCCCTTTATCCCTCCCGTTCTCTCTCCCAATGGGCAAGGAATGTTGATTTTACATCATTGACGTTGAAACATCTTGAAATTCAATGGTAAACACTCTATTGACAATCAAACACACACTTCATGCTTTAGGAGAGTCGCTGGTTGTTGCAACAGGAGACAATCCAACTTAAGAAGAAGTATGGGGATCGACCCTTTCACCATATGACACTCTCCATGCAACCACACTTCACTATGGGAGGGAGGCTAACTACAAAAGTCTGGCCACCATCCTCGGACAAACAGACAGACAGACAAACAAACAAACAGACGTTCTCAATTATAGATATAAACTTGAGACCCGGGCATCCGGCAGTGCTCCGTTCTGTGCCTGTTTCTTCCCCCATCTTCCCACTCCACTTTCTCCCCCTCATCTTCTCATATTTCAACCCCTCTCCCCTTCTCTCCATTTTACCCCCCCCCCCCCCTTCCCCTGCCAGTAGTGGGAACTATGACGATGTTCGTGCACTTTGCTTTTCCCGACTCACGGTCATAGGCATAGTTTGTGTTTTATTCGTGAACGATATGGGTGCACGGTCGAAGGCATACCTTTACTCAGCGACACCCAGTTCTAGTCACACTGAAATTTTCCGTAAATCTCGGTGACGCACTGTTTTAATTAGAGTAAAAAAATCCGTAGAGATTAAATGACCCCCTCCTGTCATATCCAAATTCGATTACCTAGTACCTCACATGGTTGCAGTCATCTCCAATGAACATGGTCTCACTGTCATTCTTTTTGTTCGTTAACTGTTCGAAATCTCCATCAGTCAGCTCTTCCTCATCTTCCTTAATAAGTCCATTTTCTGTGATTCCGTATTTAATCCCATTTTCAGAATAATTCCCATTTTCAATATTTTTCTCCAACGAGATTAAAGGGCTCCCCTCTGTCATCCCCAAATTTGATTGCCTAGGTACCGTGCATGGACAGTCATACTGAATGAACAATGACATCATCAGTCTGCTAGTTTTCTTCCTCACAAGAAATTTGATTGCGAATTTAATCCCATTTTCATGTATATAATATCAAATTCCATTTTCAAAGATTATTTTCTAGTTTAAAGAATGTGTATTAAACATAAGAATAAAATTGCAGAAGGGCTTTTGGGAAGGACATACAGCATTTCCTATATATTTTTCCACCAATGTAGAAACGATTATTAACGATTGCTATGAAATGAAATAAAAACTACGGAATGTCTATATGTAAGAAGCAAGGAAATAGCGCAATTTTCACACTGGTATTTCCCAGTGTCTGATAAATACCCTAATTACTATTAATTTTCATATCCAATTTATCCACTTATACCCTTCAATAATGTTACATATATAAAATTTCAGAAGACCCTATTATTACCCATTCATTCTCTCTTCACCTAACTATAGATTGGTTCATATGTTGAAATACTTTTAGTATAGATTTATTGTGTTCCATCATCAATTTATACCAGGAATTCATAAAAAATCATTCTTTAGCTAATTTTTCCAATCTCTGTTATATATTTATAATATTTGTCTTTATAGGATTTATTCCAGATTAGCTCATAATATCATTAAAGACCTTGCTTGATACTAAAACTATACTATATTTGAAAACAACATAAAAATCTGCTATTAAAGTCACACATTACTCCATTTATTACAAAGCAAAATAATTTTTGTGTTGACCAGCGTAATTATTGCTTTTCACTAAGTGTAATGATGTAACTGTCTCTGAGAAGTCATAAAAAGAAGATTGAAAATTAATCACGAAAATACAATTCTTTTTCTAATTAGTCATTCAGAAGGTCGCTTGTGGTGGTCTGAAATGCGTATTAGATGGAAAACATTGGCTGCAGCGATGGTCGGTGGGCTGCTACTTCAGCTGCAAGTGGCTGCCAGGGTCCTGAAGTTTGGCTCGCAGGTGTCACATTATAGTGGTATGAGATAATATTATATTAGTTCACTAATATCAAGAATTTACAAGACTCATTCTGTAGGAGTCAGCACGATGTTGTAATCATTATCAATTATTGTCAATAATGTATGTTCATAGTATACTATAATAATAATAATTCAAATAAACTAATTGGAAACAATTTATTAAAAAAAAAGAAAATCACTCGGCCTATTAGGCAAATCGGGCCTTGCTTAGTATGCCGAGAAGTGCGTTCTGGCTACTAGGTACGACATATGTGTATATATATATATATATATATATATATATATATATATATATATATATATATATATATATATATATATATATATATATATATATGTCGTACCTAGTAGCCAGAACGCACTTCTCAGCCTACTATGCAAGGCCCGATTTGCCTAATAAGCCAAGTTTTCCTGAATTAATATATTTTCTCAAATTGTTTTCTTATGAAATGATAAAGCTACCCATTTCATTATGTATGAGGTCAATTTTTTTTATTGGCGTTAAAATTAACGTAGATATATGACCGAACCTAACCAACCCTACCTAACCTAACCTAACCTATCTTTATAGGTTAGGTTAGGTTAGGTAGCCGAAAAAGTTAGGTTAGGTTAGGTTAGGTATATATATATATATATATATAAATATATATATATATATATATATATATATATATATGTGTGTGTGTGTGTGTGTGTGTGTGTGTGTGTGTGTGTGTGTGTGTGTGTGTGTGTGTGTGTGTGTGTGTGTGTGTGTGTGTGTGTATGTAATGTAATCCCTGCATGTAATCAATATTGTAACTTTTTTGTGCAATGATATTTTCAAATAAAGTTAGATAAATATACACACATACCAAAAGAATAAGGGTGGTAGAAGAAGAAAATAACAAAGTGTTCAGTGAGGATCCAAAAGGTCTTCTCTGAGTTCTCTTTATTTTCTTCTCCGAGGCTATGGGTCCCTACACTTGCACCAGAGGTGGTACCCCCCTTCATATTTATTTATTTATTTATTTATTTATTTATATATATACAAGAAGGTACATTGAGTTTGTGAGAATACATTGAATAGTACAGTATTTACAATCTTGTAAAGCCACTAGTACGCGCAGCGTTTCAGGCAGGTCCTTAATCTAACAGATAATTTTAAGTAGGTAATTTCGATCAGAATTGATAAATGATAACAAATACATTGCAAGAAAAAAATGAGATGAGAGAGCTTAGTAAGTATATTAAAGCACATTGTTATATTAAAGCTCTGATTGATTACATTGACAGCTTGATTGGTAATTTAAACAAGATTAATAGACACCATACAGCAGATTGACAGCACATATAAGACAGCAATGATCACAATGGTAAAGATGCTCAGATTGGGTGCATAAAGATTGGGAGACTGGGTAGCAATAGATACATATAAACAAGATTAATAAACACCATACAGCAGATTGGCAGCACATATAAGAAGACAGCAATGATCACAGTGGTAAAGATGTTAAACAATAATAAACACCTGTTACGGCCCTCTCGGGTCGCAACTGGGTTCTTACTCTGATGTTGTTAGAGGAAGGGTATCCGGCCCCAAGCCAGTAGTGGCTTTCAAGGGATGAGATCCGTTACGCAAGTAAAATAAAAGGGGAAGGGAAAGAAAGGCAAAAACTTAAGATTATAATTACCTTCACCAATAAGTAATATATAAAAGTTACACAAGGGGAGGGGTATTAACACTACACAGGGGAAGTATATACACGGTCGTCTTCTCCTGAAGACGCTGGATCCTCTCGGTGCCAAGTCCTTGGTGCTCTCGTGGTCTCTTGACGAATCCTTCGATCAAGCTGAGTCTACCCCGGAAACAGGCCAGCCAAAACACAGTTCCACTGGGGGCACCGCCGTGGAGGCCGTCAACCACAAGTCCAGCAGAACAGCTGGCAGGTTCCGGATCAGCAACGCTGGTCGGGCCACTCCACGAGCGATACTAGGGTAACGCCCTAGTCAGGAGCCTCGTGTGATACCACAGATCACTCTCCTGTCCACAATACCCCAGTGGTTAATCGTCCCCAGCAGTCGGTCCCGGGTATGACAATCCTTCAACTGCCACTTCACTGGCAGGGTAACACCACAGTGTTCATCCGGGAGGCGACTCACAGCTGCTGCAGCAAAGCACTTGGTATGGGGACGGCTGCCTTGGGTAGACTGACTCAACTTCCGTCACAGCAGTCCCAGGTCGACTCTGTAAGGAGACACGTCATCAATAACAGGGACACACTAAAGCACCTCACTCACAGGCTCAGACACAAACGCCCGACGTATCCACTCCATAGATGGCGTTGTCGTCTGAGCACCACCTCACCAGAGGTCAGCAGCGGCGGTGTTGTGAGCTGAACGGGACTGGAAACTGGCCCTTGTGGCCGGTACACTTCGTCCTCACCAGGTGTCGTCATCCATTGGGAGGGGGTTTCGGGAGCTGACCCACAGATGGCGTGGTCGTCACTGCTCCGTGCTCGGACGCTGGATCCGGGTCCGTAACACCTCCCCACCAAAAAGAATTTGGTTCGGGGTTCTATAAAAGAAACAAACCAAATTAGTACGGGAACACAACTCCAAATGGACACACATACTCTAAGAACTGGAATGGCGAGGCTGTCTTGTCCACAGAACCGTACCACTGGGGAACTCTCGCACAAAGGAAACTTGCAGATGTAAGGCAATGACCTGCCTGATGTACTTCTCCACACCTCCACCGAGATGTTAATCCGGAGCATAATCTCACACCTCTCGAGTAAGGATCGGTGTAGACACGATCTGGGGCGACTCGACACTTCCCTGTGTCGTGGCACCGATGATTGCTGGTCCCAGACGATATTTCTAGTACCGGTCCGGTGGTCCTTCAGGGAGACGGGCACCTGGAATGCAGGGGTCTGATAATTTAGAGTGACAGCGACAGCGGGTAAAACAGTACTTACAGCATATTCCTCTACTAGGTTCACACCTAGTCCCAACAGAGCTGTTCGTACGTCGCAGATGGCATTCGCTCTGCCACCGTCAGGTCGACCAACGTTCCACATAACGCTGCATCTAGGCTCAGCAATCACGTGGGGGGTGTCAACCTGTCGGAAACAGTTACTCATATTATCATATCGCGTACCTCCTGTATCTACCATCACCTTCTAGGTCCCTTCTTCGACTGCAACACTCACAGTGCATGTCTCTAATCCCTGGGATCTCTTCACGATGTTCAAGGGAGCCATCATCCTTCGGGTCGTCCACTGGTCCTTACTGAGAGCACACAGGAGAATAAAACAAAATACCACTAAGAGACATGCGGCCAACTGAGGGATAAGCTTCCTGAGCCTGTAATGTCCATAACCGGCTATATCCATTAGCCTGGTTTGGATCGAAGAGGGCTCTAGAACCTTCGCACATACCTCACATACCTCCGACGTCTGGGGAATCTCTGGCCGGTTCAATGAACGCTGTACCTTGCCATACCGCAAGTACACATCCGCCTTCGCTCCAGACTTGTTGGTATCCGTGGGTGCCTGCACACAAGGCCTCTCTTCATGCTCAGTTACCTCTGCTATCGTAACCGCATGTTCCTCGTCGGGAGAAGAATCAGGAGACTGCTAGAACACTGCCGATCTGCGGGTGAGAGGACAAATTAAACATGTTTAAATTCGGGTCTGTTTTTACCAGGATATTACCATTGCCTGTTACCTCAGACCTTGCTGTGCCGGCAGACCCGTCCACGATCTTGGGAAGATTGTTGCTCCAGCCTGTCACCAAGTCGTTGGCTAGTACCACGTCAATCCCAGCTACAGGGAGGGTATCGACTACTGCCAACACACATGTGCCGCTGAAGTAAGGCGAGTCGAGATGCACTTGCACTAAGGGGGCGATGTACTGCGTCCTAGGAAACCCAACCAGGACAACCTCTGGTCTCCCATCCACACTTACTCGCTCGGGTAACGAGTTCTTCACGATCAGGGACTGGGCTGCTCCACTATCTCTGAGCACTACAACTGATCTACCAGTATGATCACTCGATACATACCCGCCAGAAGTGTGAGGGGAAAACAATCTGGGTTCTTCCTGCGTAGCCGTAGACTGGTTTCCTGCTGGTGATGTTCCACAGCTCATCAACATCACCTCCCTTCGTGTGCCGCCACCTCTTCTGCCTCGGCACATAGCAGCTACATGCCCTTTCTGCCCACAAGTCCAGCACACCATATTCCTCCTTGGACTACGGTGTTTCGGACTGCTAGGACTAGTCCTTCGAGGGCTACTTGGGGGCGTCTTCTTAGCGCTTCGTGGGACGGGAGTCTCTTCTTTGTCCTGAGGTTTGTCAAACCGGCGTTGGTAATGCCTTGGGACGTACTTAGCAGAAGGCCTATGCGTCAGGATGTATTCCTCAGCCATGGTGGCTGCCGCACTCAAGGTCTCTACCTGCTGTTCCTCTAAGTACGTCTTCAGGTCTCCAGACAAACAATCCTTGAAATCCTCTAGCAGTATGAGCTGCTCGAGGTCTTCTTTGGTCTCCACCTTCCGAGAGGCACACCATTCCTGGAAAAGTCGCTCCTTGATAGTGGCGAATTCGGTGAAAGTGTGTTCTGAGGTCTTTTTCAGGTTCCTGAACTTCTGCCTGTAAGCCTCAGGCACCAACTGGTATGCCATGAGCACGACCTTCTTCAACTTGTCGTAATCGCCGGAGTCGTCAAGGGATAACGTAGAGTAGGCGATTTGGGCCTTCCCAGTCAAGACTGACTGTATCATGATGGCCCAATTCTCCCTTGGTCACTCCAAAGAGGCAGCGACTTTCTCGAAGGCTGCGAAGAACTTCGAAACTTCCCTCTCGTTGAATTTTGGGACCATCTTGATGTTCCTTACCGGATCGAAACTACTGGTTTCCGTCGTTTGCCTCCGACCACCTAACCGCAATACTTCTAGTTCATGTTGTCTCTCTCTTTCCTCTCTGTCTCGTCGTTCTTGCCTGTCTCGTTCTTCTCTTTCTCTTTCTCGTTCTTCTCTTTCTCGTTCTTCTCTTTCTCGTTCTTCTCTTTCTCGTTTCTCTTCTCTTTCTCTTTCTGCCTTCCTTTCTTCTAATTCTAAACGCCTCATCTCTAATTCCTTTCCTAATCTCTCTCTTTCCATTTCTAATTTCTTATCTTCTCTCTTTCTCGCTTCCTCTTCTCTTTCTTTAGCAATTTCTAGCTTTTTCCATTCTATTTCACGATGGATCTCTAGTTCACGCATCTTCACAGTAAGTACACTTATATTTAGTTCACTCTCATCACTTTCGACATCACTGCTCTTACCTTCCTGTTCAGTGGAAGCTATTTCCTCACCTTCCTTTATACTAGGAGTCTCGCCTTCCTGTTTCTCTTCTGCCTTCAAATGCCGGTGAACCTTGGACAAGATCTCAACACGGGAATCACTGGCACGGATCTTGATCTCCAGGTAGGCGCTCACTAGTACAAGTTCCGGTTTGCTCAGATATTTTAATCTGGCAAGACAGTCCTCTGTTCAGAAAAGCCTGAACATCGTCCAGATCATCAATGGTAGCTTTTTCTGCCATTGTTACAGACGGAACACTTAACTAGCACTTAACACTGCTTTCACATTAGCACTTAATGCACCGAGCACTGTTCTACGTCAATATTACACTTTATCGCACCTGGCGCCTCACTTGCCAATATTGCACGTAATTACTTCGGGCACCGCATTACACAATATTGCACTGAATCACAGCGAACACTTCGCTCTACAATATTGCACTGAATCACGCCGAGCACCGCACTACACAATATTGCACTTAATCGCTTAATCACAGCGAGCACCGCACTGCACAATATCACACTTGGTCACTCTGAACACCGCATAGGACGTATAACGTCCCAATCGTCACACACAGGGGGAATTATATACAGGGATTACGCCACTTCACCACCCCTGTCAAACATACTTAACAAGGGGACGGATCCCGCTGGGGATGCCAATTATGTTACGGCCCTCTCGGGTCGCAACTGGGTTCTTACTCTGATGTTGTTAGAGGAAGGGTATCCGGCCCCAAGCCAGTAGTGGCTTTCAAGGGATGAGATCCGTGACGCAAGTAAAATAAAAGGGGAAGGGAAAGAAAGGCAAAAACTTAAGATTATAATTACCTTCACCAATAAGTAATATATAAAAGTTACACAGGGGGAGGGGTATTAACACTACACAGGGGAAGTATATACACGGTCGTCTTCTCCTGAAGACGCTGGATCCTCTCGGTGCCAAGTCCTCGGTGCTCTCGTGGTCTCTTAACGAATCCTTCGATCAAGCTGAGTCTACCCTGGAAACAGGCCAGCCAAAACACAGTTCCACTGGGGGCACCGCCGTGGAGGCCGTCAACCACAAGTCCAGCAGAACACCTGGCAGGTTCCGGATCAGCAACGCTGGTCGGGCCACTCCACGAGCGATACTAGGGTAACGCCCTAGTCAGGAGCCTCGTGTGATACCACAGATCACTCTCCTGTCCACAATACCCCAGTGGTTAATCGTCCCCAGCAGTCGGTCCCGGGTATGACAATCCTTCAACTGCCACTTCACTGGCAGGGTTACACCACAGTGTTCATCCGGGAGGCGACTCACAGCTGCTGCAGCAAAGCACTTGGTATGGGGACGGCTGCCTTGGGTAGACTGACTCAACTTCCATCACAGCAGTCCCAGGTCGACTCTGTAAGCAGACACGTCATCAATAACAGGGACACACTAAAGCACCTCACTCACAGGCTCAGACACAAACGCCCGACGTATCCACTCCATAGATGGCGTTGTCGTCTGAGCACCACCTCACCAGAGGTCAGCAGCGGCGGTGTTGTGAGCTGAACGGGACTGGAAACTGGCCCTTGTGGCCGGTACACTTCGTCCTCACCAGGTGTCGTCGTCCAATGGGAGGGGGTTTCGGGAGCTGACCCACAGATGGCGTGGTCGTCACTGCTCGGTGCTCGGACGCTGGATCCGGGTCCGTAACAACACCATACAGCAGATTGGCAGCACATATAAGAAGACAGCAATGATCACAATGGTAAAGATGTTCAAATTGGGAACATAAAGGTTGGGAGGTTGGGTAGCAATAGATACAGTGCAATTTTAAGGCAAAAGGTGAAAAACTATGAAAATGAAATTAGGTACTTTTTAGTATTGATTTTGAATGATGATAAAGTTAGACAGCTTTTCAATTCAATAGGGAGTGAGTTCCATAAACTGGGTCCCTTTATTTGTTTACACAGATTAAGTTTAACTCTGGGAATATCAAAGAGATATTTATTTCTGGTGTGGTGATAATGGGTCCTATTACATCTGTCCAGGAAGAGTTTCAGAGCAGGATTTGCATTTAAGAACAGGGTTTTGTAAATGTACTTGACACAAGAGAATTTATGGAGTGAGATTATGTTTAGCATGTTTAGGGAGTTAAACAAGGGGGCTGAGTGTTGCCTGAAAGCAGAATTTGATATTATTCTGATAGCAGATTTTTGCTGGGTGATGATGAACTTGAGGTGGTTTGCGGTGGTTGAACCCCATGCACAGATACCATAGTTGAGATAGGGATAGATTAGTGCATAATATAGAGAGATGAGAGCAGAGTTAAGTACATAATATCTGATTTTGGAGAGTATACCAACTGTTTAAGAGACTTTCTTAGTTATGTGTTGTATGTGGGTACTGAAGTTGAGTCTCTTGTTTATTTATTTATTTATTTTATTTATTTATGTATATACAAGAAGGTACATTGGGTTTGTGAGAATACATTGGATAGTACAGTATTTACACTCTTGTAAAGCGACTAGTACGCGCAGCGCTTCGGGCAGGTCCTTAATCTAACTGATAATTTTAAGTTTTCTTCTAGGTGTGTATATATATATATATATATATATATATATATATATATATATATATATATATATATATATATATATATATATATATATATATATATATATATATATATAATATATATATATATATATAATATATATATATATATATATATATATATATATATGTCGTACCTAGTAGCCAGAACGCACTTCTGGGCCCACTATGCAAGGCCCGATTTGCCTAATAAGCCAAGTTTTCATGAATTAATTGTTTTTCGACTACCTAACCTACCTAACCTAACCTAACCTAACTTTTTCGGCTACGTAACCTAACCTAACCTATAAAGATAGGTTAGGTTAGGTTAGGTAGGGTTGGTTAGGTTCGGTCATATATCTACGTTAATTTTAACTCCAATAAAAAAAAATTGACCTCATACATAATGAAATGGGTAGCTTTATCATTTCATAAGAAAAAAATTAGAGAAAATATATTAATTCAGGAAAACTTGGCTTATTAGGCAAATCGGGCCTTGCATAGTAGGCTGAGAAGTGCGTTCTGGCTACTAGGTACGACATATATATATATATATATATATAAATATATATATATATATATATATATATATATATATATATATATATATATATATATATATATATATATATATATATATTGTTGGGGCTTTCACTTCTCTATTCTTACTCTGGGGTGAGCAATAGTTATGCTCAAGGTCACTCACCGTAGCCCTGCAGGTCTTCACTCGATCCTCACGGCGCCACTGCACGCCAGGAGAGTCTCCCAGTCAATCTCAACGGCCTCTGATTGAGAAGGAGTGGGAACACGACTCGTTCTCTTGACTGTCATGTGCCCTCCCCAACAATCGGGCTCTACTGTTAACCACAAGGTCACCAACTGGTGTTTTAGGTGGCCAGTAACACCTCAGTGGACTGGTTGAATTAGTGGTAGCCTTGGCAAGGTCACACTCAATAGATCAGGAATCAGGCAGGTATGTACTTTTATCACTCTATGCTTTCAGTATAATATAGCCACAAGATCAATGGAGGGAATGACATAAACACAATGGTAATTTTGTATTTTACTTAAAATGTATGAAAGATGTCACAAGGCCAAACAATAATAAATAAATCAACTGATCCTGGCAGCGGCCGGTAGTTCCCACGAATAGTATGCACTCACTAAGTGGCAACACCTCACCTCCTCATCAAGTGTCAAGAACAGCTGATCGCCTGGCCCCCGCGCGAAAGATTATTGCTTGTTTTCTAGATTCACGCACGCTGTTTCTTTAAGTTCTTCAATATTACTAGAAACTCGCACACTCGATATTAGCACAACAGCACATACTACTTAGTTACACTGTACTCAGGCTCAAACAGTCGTTTCTACAGTCAATGCTACAATGACTCACTGTAATGGTTTTCACTGCCCTTCATTCAATGACATATTATAAAGTATTAACACTGGAGTTTTCAGTACTTTCTCTCGTGGGCGATAACGCAATAATTCACTGTACTCACAAATGATTACTCACTGCATGAACATAAGACATATATAGTGTATACCAATCAAACATCAATACATGGAAAATAAATAGTTTCTGGGCACGTAGCCTAACCTCCAAATACTGGCATAATATTACATATATATTTATCACTATATGTTCTCATCAAAGTCTCTAGAAAGATATACAAAACACAGTCAATTTATCACTTGTTCCTGGTGCCTGTACACACCAATAATAAACATAAGTATTATAAGTACTCTTGATAGTACTACACGGCAAACTGGTGCCTTACTGTGACATGGGTGAGACTTGCTCACGACATATAAAATCCTCAGGCTAGATAATATAGCCGAATAACATAGCTAACTAAAGGGGAATGGGGAGGGAACTAGAAACACCTACTTCAACCTATCCTCCGATGAGAGTCGAGATGTAGCTCCTGGTCCTCGTGTCGGGAACGCCCCCACACGACACGTCGCCGTGTCCTACCGGAACCACTCGTCGTCCCACCGTTTAGCGCGTCGTCTCCGTGCCATCTTCCTCTGCAGGTCCGTCCTCCTTCTTGATTTCTCGAAGGGTTGGAGTCGGTCTCCTGGCCGTCGTCTTCTCCCAACAACGGCTGCCGCCTACGTCTCAGCTGCAGTCGTCCGGATTCCCCAAATAGTCCTCTCCTTCCTCAGCTACCCAGTGGCTCTGTCAGCCACTACGCTGTCACGAACTGGTGAACTGCCACAGACGTCACATACGTCACTGCACGGCTTCACTGCTTCTTCTTGCACAGTACCTGACTGGAGCACTTGTTGCTCAAATAACCGTCGATTCCCTCTCTGGTTCAAGACATGAACTAGGGAAGACCTTACAGAGTACTGGCAGACTTCAGGTGACGCGTAAATCCACGGGAGCGGGAAACAACTGTCAAACTGACAGGACCAATCGTCGCACGTCCAACCTCTTTGACGTGTCGTGTCTGACTGATGTCGCCAGCGCGGCGCGCGGCCTGGACCCCCTTCCTTCGTGACGTCACTTTCGCCACGGGAGGTTTTCATTGGATCCCGGTGCCACATTGCTGTCGGTGACCAATCCAGTGCCACTGACGTCACACGGTTTTGGCGGGGAATCAGGAAGGCAAGCGCCATCTTGGCTTCCTAAAGGGCCTATACCACAGGCCAAAATATTACTATTTCACAAATTTCTCGGCTCTCCGAGAACACTTCACTCTCTCCCATATATCAAATTGAAGCCTGCTACGTACAGAACGCTTGGGAAAAGTAGACATGACTCTTACTGCAGGCGTGGGAGAATTATAAAGGGGGGGAACACCGTCACAATATATATTAGTATATTTTGGTAGCAGTCTTTCCTGTAGACATATATTATTAAATATGACCGAAAAAGTAAGATTAATAATTCTAACACGAATTTTCTCAAGCTTTCGTACATTTCTTTTCACTGTTGGAGGTAAATCAAAAATCAATTCTCCAAAATTCATTTTTATTTCTAGTCTGACGCGACACGAGCGCGTTTCGTAAAACTTATTACATTTTCAAAGACTTTAGTTTACAAATACACAACTGAATAGAACTTACGCATCTCAGATTTTATATCTACATTTGAGAGAGGTGGATGGGGTGAGGTTGCATTAATAGGGTATTAATTTCATCAACACAAGACAGAACAAGAGGTGGCATTAATAGGGTATTAATTTCATCAACACAAGACAGAACACGAAACAATGGGTATTGAATAAAAGTGATTGTAGATAGCCTATTGGTCCATATTTCTTGAGAGGCCTCCCTTCCTGTCAGACTCTGGGGCCTTGGCATGCACACAGCAACACAAATTGCTGTACCAGCATTCCTGTCCTCTTCAGTGGGGTCTGACAACTTGGTGAAGGAAATCCTACCTGAGCGCCTAGTTCAACAGGCAGGGGTACATGATCCCAGCTTCACAGACTGCACAACCAAATGGGTTTCTCTCGCAGGACCAGCACCCCAACCACCGCCTTCTGGAGCCCATAAGCAATTCAGCTGGGATCGCCTCATTGCCGACCAAGAAGCTGCGACTTTGCTAGAAGCTCCGGCAACACCACATGCCACTGCCCGACATACAACTGTAGCAGCTCCCCACGCAGGTGATTTCCTATTAGCAACCCCAATGTCAGCAACCGGCACCCGTCTCACACTGCAGGCCCTCCGAATTGCCGTGGCTCTCCGCCTCACTGCCCCAATCCACACCGAATACAGGTCTATTTGCGGCGAGGCAGAGGCCGACAGGTACAGGCGGCATGGCCTTCTGCCAAAGGACAGGAGGATTGCATGCAAGACACGGCGAGGTCAATGACATTATTAAGAGAAGCCTTACCACAGCCGGTTGTCCAGCAGAGAGAGAGCCCCATTACCTAATGTTCTGCAACTCTGATGAGTCTGTCGGTCGCCCAGACGGAATCACGGTGAACCCCTGGAAGAATAGTAGACAGTTGGTGTGGGACTACACTTGTGTTTCAACTTTAGCCAATACCTATGATGACTTCAGTGCTACATGTTACGAATCTCACTAGGATTCTGCCATTACTCTTGATTCTCATATTACTTTATTGTCTTGTTCTTAATATAGCATCTAGTTGTATGATATAAGATTTTGTATGTTATATATATATATATTATAGCATGCAGTAGTGTGCATGAGTTACATTATATTGTGTGAGGCTTTTGGTGTTAATTTCTCATGTAGTTTCTCTGTGTGGGCGGTTGACCATATTTGGATATGGCCAGTGTGGGAACATTGTTGTCAATCGAGTGTTATAGTTGTACATTGATTATTCCCATATTTTGGTTTCTGTATTATTGTATGGAATGTTGTACCAGTGTTTACTACTCTTTAGTTTAACAATGTTTTGAATATTAGTGCTGCATTTTATTATTAGATTTTCCACAATGTTTTGTGTGGACGGTTAGTTGATTTTTTGGTAGACGCTTGGCCTGCGGTCCAAGGCGTGGGCAGAAGCGTGGCGGCTGCTGTCGTGAGGAGGCATGTTTAAGTTAAGTCATTGGTCACTGTTATTTTAGCCCATATAAATGTTAATTATCTGGTTAGATCATATTGTATATATCTCTCTAATTAATCCATGTCTTAGTGATAGTGCTCATGTCTCAATAAGGAGGTTATTCTATGATTTGCATGCTGAAGAATATTTCTGGTTATTATTTATACATTTAAGTGTTGTTGTGATTGTCCCCCTTAGCATAAATATATTGTTCTCCATTTTATGCAGTGATGTATATTTACCCCTAGACAGTTGTTGGCAAGGCCGATTTATTATTTTCTTTATTGCACTGCGGGGAGAAGAACCTTATTTAGTCTCAAGGGTGGTAACAAATGGGGGCCTGTGTCCGGGAGAATAAGCCTTAATTCCCTGTAATGTTGTACAATTAACAGTGCTAATTATTAATAGCAATTGCCTTCCTAGGTACTCTGTGATTATCTAGTGACACCAAATCAAGCCTGTGAAATTATCTGTTCAATCTGAGCTGCTGTGAAAACTTCTCAACGCTTCACGATTTGAGGTAAGTGTTCAGCTTGTGCCAGGGGCCAAGCATAATTTTCAGTGTTGTTTCAAGTGTAAGTTGTGATTATTGAGCCAACCATGGAGGATCAGGTTGCTGCGCTGGTAGATCAGCCAAATTTTGGTAAAATTAAAGACTTAAAGAAGTCTGGTTTGTTATTGCTGGCTGATAAATTGAACATAGCAGTTTCCAGTAAAATGTTGAAAGCTCAAGTGTTAAGAGTGATTGTCACACACTTGGTGGAGGAGGAGAGACTTGAAGAAGAGTGTTTGGGAGAGTTAGAAGAAGAGTCAAGTGACAAGGTGGCAATCTTAAAGTTGGAGTTGGAGACTAAATTAGAAATGGCTAGGCTGGAAGCAGACAAGCAGAGGTTGGAAGCAGACAAGCAGAGGTTGGAGTTGCAGAACCAGACAAAACACCTTGAGTTGGAGGCTCAGTTAAGACTAGCAGAGCAACAAACTAAACAAACTGAGCAGCAGACTAAACAATCAGAAATTCAGCAGAGTATTGCTGAAAATAATAACAGGTTAGAACAGCAGAGAATTGCAGCAGGGCAAGGTAACACTAGTAATAATCCAGAGAGTACAAATAGTTCTTCCAAGTACAGTAAACATGTAGAATTACCTAAGTTTAATGAAGAAGATCCAGAAATATTTTTCTTGCACTTTAAGAAACTAGCAGTCAGCATGAACTGGCCTGTCGATCAATGGGTTAGCATATTACAAGGACAATTTATGGGTAAAGCTCAAGAGGTATTTGCATCTTTGCCGGCTGAGAATTCTTTCGATTTTAAATTTGTTCAGCAAAGTATTTTGAATGCTTACCAGCAGATCCCAGAGGCACATAGAATTAAATTCAGAAGTTTAAAAAGAGCACATGACCAGACTATTTCTGACTTTGTAAGAGTAAAATTAAATCACTTTGACAGATGGATTAAAGCACTTAATATTACAGAGTTTGAGACTTTAAGAGACCTCATAGTAACTGAGGAAGTAGTGGGATGTCTACCAGAGAAATTAGCTTTATTTATGGCTGAAAATAAACAAACCACTGATCTTATCAAATTAGCCAAGCTAGCTGATGAACATGAACTACTTACTAAAGTACCTTTCAGAGCACCATTTAACCATTTTAATGCTAAAACTAATCATTATGCTCATAAAAATCATGTTTTCCAGACTCGACCAGCTACTTCACCTTCTCCCCTTAACCCTTCTCCTGTAAAGCCTAAATCTGAGGAACAGACAGGGTTGTCAACCTCAAGTAATGTAGTGATTAAGCCTGCAGTGGGTTCGGCTGTTCCGACCACTAGCAGGTATTGCACGCATTGCAGGAGAAGAGGTCATGTGGTAAATTCATGTTATGCTTTGCACCCAGAGTTAAGACCAACTGGTCTCATTTATTGTAGAGGTGTGCAAAATAAATTTACTAATAAACATGTAACTGTAAACCCCAATTGGGTGAAAGAGTATTCTCCATATATGTCTTCAGGTGAAGTTTTGTGTGTAAATGGGAAATGGAAGCCAGTGGTTCTTCTTCGTGATACTGGTGCTTCCCAAACTTTAATTTCTGCCAGTATACTCTCTAATGTTGAAAAGAGAGATACTAGGAAGTCTGTAGTTCTTCAGAGTGTTGCAGGATGTAAAACTGTACCTCTGATAGATGTTACTTTAAGATCCACCATTACTCCAAGTGTATGCACTGTGGGTGTTAGTACACAGTTGCCCATCCCAGGTGTGGATGTTATATTGGGTAATGATGTGGCCATAAATCATGTTGTGGGTGAGATTGATCCCAGTTTGTTTAACCAGCCAGTTGCAGACCATGTTGTTTATTCTGCCTGTGCTGAAGTTAGTTCTAGGAATGAACAACCGGTTGTAATAGATGTTTTTGTCCATTCTACCTGTGCTGATGTCAGTACTATTATTAATCCAGTTGTCAGTTCTGATGTTGTTACTCAAGCATTTGTTCCAGTAACCAGTACCCCTTCAGTGGAGAAGTGGGATGTGGTTGTTCCAGATTCCTGTGTGGCCGATTTAGTTGTTGAGAGTAAGCCTGATACTATGACTCTGCTTTATTCCAATAAATTGGGAAAGGATGTCCATGTACCATTGTCTTGCCCGCTCACTACGAACGTTGTGCCAGGAACGTTGAGAGAAACTTAAAAGCCACGACTCTGTATTCCAGCCAAGTGAATGGTTTAGGACAAGATGTCGGGTTGGCAGAAGTATTCCCGCTCACTCCAAGTTTAGAATCAGTTGTCGAGAGTAAGTCTGTTGTAGAGGCCCCGCCTCACCCTAGTCAAGGTGATAGTATAGGGGAGGAGGTCAAACTACCTGTTACTTGCCCGCTCGGTTCAGATTCCCTTAATTTATGTGCATTGAGTAGAACTGACCCTAAGATTTCAGAGAGAAGCAAGGAGACAGTCTGTACTGTAGATCCAGTTTTGGAGAGTGTGGGAAAGCAGCCAGAGGATCAGCTTCTGTTGAGTAGATGGAGACCCAGTGAGCCTCCCTCTTCAGTTGTCTGTGAGGATGTGACCCAGCTTGGTAGTGATATTATTGATTGTGAGCAGACAGTACTCCAAGCAGCTCCAGAAGTCATGGGAGGAAATTTTGGTAAAATCATTAAGAGTGGTAAAGTAGCATTTGGATCTAAGTTGCGGAGATTTGTGGGTTGTGATTCTTATTCCATGTGGAGTAAGTATTTCTCATTGTGTACATTGAGTCAGAGTGTGTGTAGGATGTTGAAATCTACTTTTATTCTGCAGGAGCCATTTTCTTGTGAAGTAATGGACTGTGGGACATCTTTGTCCAGCCTTGTGGTTGAGCAGAGAGAGTTTACTCAAGTAGGTTGTGCAACCAGTAGTTCTGAGGAAGTGGTGAGTTATACTAGAGCAGTGTCTCTATATTCAGATCCAAGTAATTTTGATGCACGAGTGATAAAAGTGTATGTTCCACTCAAGTGTGGTGTTGACTTTCAGAGTCATATTGTGGGTGAAGGATTAAATCATACTGGGGAGCAGATGTTTGAGGCTCCAGGTGTGTATTTCAAGTTGGGGGATAAGGTTATCCTACCTAGTGTTAATCATTGTGAAGGGTTTCAGATTGTCCTTGGGCGTTTCTCAGGTAATCTGCTGTGCATCTTCAAGATGTTAAGACCCTTAAACCTTTTGGTTGATTGTTTGTCATCAGACGTAAATCACTTGGGAAGTGATGGTGAGGGTGGTCATGTTTTCGGCATGTTTTACTTAGTCTTTTGGAAGACTAGAAGGTTGATGATAGTGTGTGTTGTGTTCAAGTTCACCATCAGGAGGTGTGAACTTGTCTTGAGAGTTATGATTGAGATATGGTGCCTAGGCATATGCCTGTTTTCTTTCACTGATCGTTATGACAGAGTTATGAGGCAATTGATTTCTGGGTTCCTTATGGATCATCTGAGTCAGTTCGATCAGGCAGTCTTGGCACTTATCTTGGGTTGTATTTCTTGGTTTGAAGGTCAAAGGTTTGCTAAGTCGGTGTCTTGTGTTTCGGAAGGTTCTATGAATGGGAAAGTTTTATACATAATTGTGAGGTTTAATGCTAATTTCTCTAATTTTAGTATCCATTGGGCGAGAGTATGTGTTCCACAGAGGATCAAGAGTGATGAAGAGCAGATGTCTGTGTCAGAGCATACCCAGGAGAAGTCCCAAATCTACTCAACATCCAGTCAGCTTCAATTAAGCAGTTCAGCTCCAGAAAAGGGGAGTAATGGAAAATGGAGCCTGTCTTGGAAAAATTCACCATGTGGAAAAGGAATCACATGGAAATACGGGACTGATCTTAGAGAAATAGTAGCAACAGATAGAAAGATAAATTGCCGTGATAACTGTGTGAAAGCAGCTACCTTTCTTGACAATTCTAATAATGATAATGTTGTAGATAAGAGTGTGAAATATGATCTGAAACTAAGTGATATAAATGAGATAGTACCCTGGAGAGATAAATTTGCATACTCCAGTGAAACCTATGTAGTGTTTCTATTCATAAGATGTATGAAATTTTTGTATTTTTTTTACTGTGTGAGATTTCATTGCTTTGCACTTGAATTTTAGTCGAAGCATTTTCATGTTTTATTTTCATGTTATATTACATATTATATTTCATGCAGTCAAAAAAAAATGAAATCAACCTTCAGTTAATTTCATTTTTTTTCTTAGGGGACGGGAGGGATGTTACGAATCTCACTAGGATTCTGCCATTACTCTTGATTCTCATATTACTTTATTGTCTTGTTCTTAATATAGCATCTAGTTGTATGATATAAGATTTTGTATGTTATATATATATATATAGTATAGCATGCAGTAGTGTGCATGAGTTACATTATATTGTGTGAGGCTTTTGGTGTTAATTTCTCATGTAGTTTCTCCGTGTGGGCGGTTGACCATATTTGGATATGGCCAGTGTGGGAACATTGTTGTCAATCGAGTGTTATAGTTGTACATTGATTATTCCCATATTTTGGTTTCTGTATTATTGTATGGAATGTTGTACCAGTGTTTACTACTCTTTAGTTTAACAATGTTTTGAATATTAGTGCAATATTGTCCAGGGGACCATTCTGGCTTGTTCGCATTTGTGTTCCTCACGTGTGCCCCTAAGAATGAGGTGATTTGGTAAAATGCTATGCCCAAGATAACTATCCGAGTGCCGGCGGTGGGGTGGTTCAAATAGCCTCGGCTATCACCTCATTATGTCCGGTCGTGATGGTCAAGTGGATTAAGGCGTCTTGTACATACCAGTTGCGTTGCTTCTGGGAGTATGGGTTCGAGTCACTTCTGGGGTGTGAGTTTTCAGTTGCATATTGTCCAGGGGACCATTCTGGCTTGTTCGCATTTGTGTTCCTCACGTGTGCCCCTAAGAATGAGGTGATTTGGTAAAATGCTATGCCCAAGATAACTATCCGAGTGCCGGCGGTGGGGTGGTTCAAATAGCCTCGGCTATCACCTCATTATGTCCGGTCGTGATGGTCAAGTGGATTAAGGCGTCTTGTACATACCAGTTGCGTTGCTTCTGGGAGTATGGGTTCGAGTCACTTCTGGGGTGTGAGTTTTCAGTTGAATATTGTCCAGGGGACCATTCTGGCTTGTTCGCATATATATATATATATATATATATATATATATATACAACTTTAGAACACTTTCCCACCAGGAGACTCGAACCCTAGCCAGCACAGAAGCCTTCCAGCAACTGGCATAACAGGTACGCCTTAACCCTCTCCACCACCTGCTCAGACCCTTAAAAGAGATGGTAATTTCGGAGTATTTAAATACCCCAAAGATCAACACCTCCCAAGAGCACCAGAGCAAGTGAGGGGTCATTTATACGTTTATTTCATCAAGTCCCTGTTAATATGGGAAGACACAGTGTCTCTGCTTAAGGCACAACTCTCCTAAACTGCCTTAAGCAGAGACACTGTGTCTTCCCATATTAACAGGGACTTGATGAAATAAACGTATAAATGACCCCTCACTTGCTCTGGTGCTCTTGGGAGGTGTTGATCTTTGGGGTATTTAAATATTCCGAAATTACCATCTCTTTTAAGGGTCTGAGCAGGTGGTGGAGAGGGTTAAGGCGTACCTGTTTATGCCAGTTGCTGGAAGGCTTCTGTGCTGGCTAGGGTTCGAGTCTCCTGGTGGGAAAGTGTTCTAAAGTTGTATACTTAACTCTCGTGTTTAGGAGAGTTGTGCCATATATATATATATATATATATATATATATATATATATATATATATATATATATATATATATATATATATATATATAGATATATATCGGGGGCCTTGGCGTGCGCACAGCAACACAAATTGCTGTACCAGCGTTCCTGTCCTCTTCAGTGGGGTCTGACAACTTGGTGAAGGAAATCCTACCTGAGCATCTAGTTCAACAGGCAGGGGTACATGATCCCAGCTTCACAGACTGCACAACCAAATGGGTCTCTCTCGCAGGACCAGCACCCCAACCACCGCCTTCTGAAGCCCATAAGCAATCCAGTTGGGATCGCCCCATTGCCGACCAAGAAGCTGTGACTTTGCTAGAAGC
Organism: Procambarus clarkii; assembly: GCF_040958095.1. NCBI lineage: Eukaryota > Metazoa > Arthropoda > Malacostraca > Decapoda > Cambaridae > Procambarus > Procambarus clarkii. The sequence continues at coordinate 30,367,395 of NC_091183.1, forward strand.
TGCGACAACACCACATGACACTGCCCGACTTAGAGCTGTAGCAGCTCCCCATGCAGGTGATTTCCTATTAGCAACCCCAATGTCAGCAACCGGCACCCGTCGCACACCGCAGGTTCTCCGAATTGCCGTGGCTCTCCGCCTCGCTGCCTCAATCCACACCGAATACAGGTGTATTTGCGGCGAGGCAGAGGCCGACAGATACGGACGGCATGGCCTTCTCTGCCAAAGGACAGGAGGATGGCATGCAAGACACAGCGAGGTCAATGACATTATTAAGAGAAGCCTTACCACAGCCGGTTGTCCAGCAGAGAGAGAGCCCCGTTACCTAATGTCCCGCAACTCTGATGAGCCTGTCGGTCGCCCAGACGGAATCACGGTGAACCCCTGGAAGAATGGTAGACAGTTGGTGTGGGACTACACTTGCGTTTCAACTTTAGCCAATACCTATGTTGACTTCAGTGCTACACAAGCAGGAGGAGCTGCCAATCACCGGGAAGCGGCCATGTCAAGTAAATACAGAGACCTTGAGCACCACTACAATTTTGTCCCCATTGCCTCAGAGACACTTGGTGCCTGGGGTAAAAGTGCTGCTAGCTTTTTGAAGGAGTTGGGGTCTAAGCTAATCGAAACAACTAGAGACCCTAGAGCTGCCAGTTTTCTTTTTCAGCGCCTTACTGTGGCAATCCAGAGAGGAAATGCTCAGTGCATCCATGGTTCCTGCCCGCCATCTGAGGAGCTGGAAGAGCTGTACAACTTGTGACAAGCAGCCTTGCACCCTGCATGTAATCAATATTGTAACTTTTTTTTGTGTAATGACATTTTCAAATAAAGTTAGATAAATATACACACATACCAAAAGAATAGGGGTGGTAGGAGAAGAAAATATCAAAGTGTTCAGTGAGGATCCACAAGGTCTTCTCTGAGTACTCTTTATTTTCTTCTCCGAGGCTATGGGTCCCCACATTGGCACTAGAGGTGGTTCCCTCACAACCTTATATATATATATATATATATATATATATATATATATATATATATATATATATATATATATATATATATATATATATATATATATATATCTATATATATATATATATATATATATGTCGTACCTAGTAGCCAGAACTCACTTCTCAGCCTACTATTCAAGGCCCAATTTGCCTAATAAGCCAAGTTTTCCTGAATTAATATATTTACTATAATTTTTTTCTTATGAAATGATAAAGCTACCCTTTTCACTATGTATGAGGTCAATTTTTTTTTATTGGAGTTAAAATTAACGTAGATATATGACCGAACCTAACCAACCCTACCTAACCTAACCTAACCTATATATATAGGTAAGGTTAGGTTAGGTAGCCAAAAAAAGCTAGGTTAGGTTAGGTTAGGTAGGTTAGGTAGACGAAAAAACATTAATTCATGAAAACTTGGCTTATTAGGCAAATCGGGCCTTGCATAGTAGGCTGAGAAGTGAGTTCTGGCTACTAGGTACGACATATATATATATATATATATATATATATATATATATATATATATATATATATATATATATATATATATATATATATATATATATATATATATATATATATATAATCTTTGGACAACACCCACCAGTGGGCCTCGAACCCAGAAAGCACAACTACCTTCCAGTAGCTGCCATAACTAGTACGCCTTAACCCACTACACCACTTAGACCCTTAAAAGAAGTAGAGACTTCGAGGTATATATACATCTCAAATATCCCCAATTCCCAAGAGCACTAGAACAGTGAGGGGTTTATGCAAGTATAGGCTTATAGCATGGACACGAGTTCTCCCACATTAACAGTGGCTTGATGAAAAAACGTATAGTAACCCCTCACTATTCTAGTGCTCCTGGGAAGTGGGGATATTTGAGGTGTATTTGTCCCACTGACTGTCACCTAAATCTAGGTTGAGCGCCTTCCTGAAAATTGACCTGAGGAGCTCATCATATTGATTTAGAAGTGGGTTGCCAAAAGTTGGTGCACACCTTAAGAAGTATGTTAGCCTGGGCAAGGTAAGGCACTTTGTGAGAAGGTAGAGGGCATCGTGGGAGTCCAAGTCCCCTATTCTCTCTTCCATCCTCTTTAGGTCTCTAAACTTTTCGTCAAGGACTGCAGCAATGGCATTGTAGCCCAGAGGTGCTCCAAGTAGTGTGCTGTCGGTGGGTTTAATGACTGAGGCTTCTGGTAAAACTGATTTCACTGCTCTAATAATTACTTCACTGGATATCTTGAGGTTATCTTGAGATAACCTCAAGATAACCTTGAGATAATCTTGAGATAGTGTCCCCGCGGCCCAGTCCTCGACCAGGCCTCCACCCCCAGGAAGCAGCCCGTGACAGCTGACGAACACCCAGGTACCTATTTTACTGCTAGGTAACAGGGGCATAGGGTGAAAGAAACTCTGCCCATTGTTTCTCGCCGGCGCCTGGGATCAAACCCAGGACCACAGGATCACAAGTCCAGCGTGCTGTCCGCTCGGCCGACCGGCTCCCAACTGATGCAATAATTTCGCACTTGGAGGGGTTAAGAACGAGACCCATGGACTCCCCCATGTCTTCACCAGCTGCAGGTCTTCCAGCAGGGAGTCTTGTGTGCCTGCCAGAGTGCCATAATCCAGGAACCAGATGTTGAGCTCACTGGACAATCTGGTTGTAATTTCTCGAACCACCATGCAAAAGAGGAAGGGTGCAAGTGGGTCTCCCTGTTGAATTCCCTCTGCTGAGGTGACTTCATGTTTGCCAAACAGAAGGGTTGAGTCTTTGCTGTAGCCGGCGGTCACAAACAGAAGAATGCTTGGGCAATGTTCCTGGACTGCAGTGAGGACAGCTTCCCTTTTGACCGAGTTGAAAGCGTTTTTAAAATCTAATTTTACTACTGCCTGGTCTTCAGTAAGAGAGCTAATGTAGGCTCGTGCAGCATGAGCCGCTGCTTCACAGCCTTGGGGGACTCCAAACCCCAGCTGGTTGGGTTGCAGCATGGTGGCTGCTTCCATTCGGATACTTCTGACAACAGCCCTTGCAACTATGCGGCGAAGGGTATTACCAATGGCAAGGGGTCTGATTCCTTCCCCCCTTCTTTTTCAGGGCACATAGGGATGCACCAAAGAAGAATGGTTTGATTTCATCAGGGATTAACCCGGCGAGGCAGTTGTTGACAAACGTTGTGATTTCTGTCAGGAGCGCTTCTGCAGCTGGGCCAAGAACAGGGTTCACCATTTCCTTCACATGTTGAGGTCTTACCCCTGTGTAGCCTCCTGAGGAGCCCGGGAGAAATGAAACGATACCTTTATAAACCTCTGACTCCCGGAGAACGAGAGGTTCCTGGTTAGGGGGGACCCTGACCTGTCGGGGAGGTCCACCTACGGCCCTGAGGGGGTGTTTTTCTCTCAGTACTTGGGCTGTGGTTTCATCCCTGGGCAAAATTTTGTCCTCACTTGTGATCAACCTGAGTGCCCCGACTGTATTGCCCTCTTCAATTTTCTTGCTGACTTGGGTACCTAATTTTCTGTTGTCGCTGATTGTCGTACTTGGTCTGCCTCGGCGGTGTTTGGTGTGTTTGGGGAGGCGGACTAGGTTGTCAGCCCTAGGAAAATCCCTAATTGCTTTATTGATGGATGAGGCCAGTGTCTTGCCTCCTCTGTCTGGTACACCTAAGCATGCATTGCCAAAGAGTAACAGATTGTGCCAGTGCATCAAGGTTATTTGACCCTCTGTTGACTTTTGCGATGAGGTCCGTGTATTTTCCGGCAGCAAATGGGCGAGAGGCCTCTGGGATGTGGGCGAGTGTCATGGTTGACGTTGCTTTAATTGCCTCTAGCAGGTCGACTGTTGCAATGTAATCTGTTGCGATTTGTACTGGTGCAACAGGCTCCTGAGTGCTGCCTCCTCCCACGGGAGGCCTCCCTGACCCAGGACAGTCACCATGCTGGCGTATGACTCTGGAGACAGAGTTGATGCTGATGTTGCTCCCACAAACACTGCAGGTGCCTCTCCTTTGATTGGCTTCGGGAGGGGTGAGCTGGCTGGTAGCGGCCTCTTCTGCCATCCCCTTAGGTAAAGTGACTGTCACCTTGCACTGGAGTATTTGTCTCTCCCTCCTGGCTGGGGGGAACGAGGTTGTCCCCTATACTATGCGTCATGTCTGGGCAGATGTCTGGGGTGGGTGGGCTCGTGGAGGTGGTGGGTGGGGGTTGGGAGGCTGCGCTGGCCCGGTCTGGGAGGGGGGCCGGGGAGGGGAAGGCGCGACCACCTGATCGTGGGAGGTGGGGGCGGGGGAGCGGGAAGACACTGCACCTCCCAAGGGGGGGGGGGGGGACACTACACAAGTGGAGCGGGCGAGCGGGAGACACTACACTCACTGGGGGGGGGGGGGGAGGCACTACACTCAGGGGGTGGGGGGAGGAGGGTTGATGAGGCACGTAACACTTGGATAATTTCCTTTTGTCACTAAACACTGGTGAATGTGTCCTGGCTCACTGGGTGTGGTGCTCTCAACACGATACTCACAATGGTCCAGTCACCACAGGACTGGACTCAATTTATCTTTTTCAAGCACTTATTGGCACACTGGTGACCCAGTCTCTTGACCCCACCACATGTGTCCTTCCACCCTTTCCTGGTGAGGGAGCCGTAGGGCGTGTGACGTGTGTGGGCGTGGGCTGACGGTGGGCGTAGGGTTGCGTGCGGTGACGGTCGGCGTGGGGTGGCGGTGGGCGTAGGGTTGCGTGGGGTGACGGTGGGCGTGGGGTGCCGGTGGGAGTGGGGTAACGGTGGGCGTTGGGTGACGATGCGTGGGAGGTGATGGTGGGAGTTGGTCAACAGTGGGCGTGGGGTGGACGATGGTCGTCGGGTACGCCGCCGGGAGTGGGTTGCTGGGAGGGCTGGCGAGGCCTGCTGGAGGCTAGGGAGGGGGGAAAGGAAGGGGTCCCGCCACAGGCAGCGGTCACACACAATTAACACAAAGTTTCACAGGTGAATTATGTTTATCACTACAAACTCACCGTTCGCCTGAAAAGACGCACACATTCACTTATAAGTCTGCTGGAACACAAGCAGATTTGTGAGCCTCCCCTTCACTCCCCACACCTCCCCCCCCTCCCCCTCCACTTGAGGCCTCCTCTCCGCCAGGAGGCTGTTGGCTAAACAGGCTAAATATATATATATATATAGAAGTATGTCGTACCTAGTAGCCAGAACGCACTTCTCAGCCTACTATGCAAGGCCCGATTTGCCTAATAAGCCAAGTTTTCATGAATTAATTGTTTTTCGACTACCTAACCTAACTTTTTCGGCTACCTAACCTAACCTATAAAGATAGGTTAGGTTAGGTTAGGTAGGGTTGGTTAAGTTCGGTCATATATCTACGTTAATTTTAACTCCAATAAAATAAAAATTGACCTCATACATAATGAAATGGGTAGCTTTATCATTTCATAAGAAAAAAATTAGAGAAAATATGTTAATTCGGGAAAACTTGGCTTATTATGCAATCGGGCCTTGCATAGCAGGCCGAGTACGACATTCGGGCTACTAGGTACAACATATATTTATATATATATATATATATATATATATATATATATATATATATATATATATATATATATATATATATATATATATATATATGCGGAAAATCCACAGAGAAATATGAAATGAGGTGAACGTTTCGGCTTTGTTAAAGCCTTTGTCAACACCAGACTGACTGAGGAGAAGGGAGAAGGGGGGAAGATATATAGGCCGACACCTGACCAACCCATCCCAAGGGTTGGTCAGGTGTAATTAACCAAAAACAGGTATAGCTTAGCTTAGAATGGGAAGAGTTTACAATATCCTAAGAGGTTTTTGGATTTCTCGTTTGTACAAGCCAAGCGTACGTTTTATAATCACGTCCCTAAGGCGAAACCAAAAATTATTAACTCATTGGTGGTACCTTATGCGAGTGGACTTGAAAAATTGTCTCTGATTTTTAAGAAACTTAATATAAATTTGGTGTTCACTAATAGTACGATCAAATCCAATTTAATAAAAAACTCCCCTGATACAGCAGGTTGTGTGTATTCGATTCCCTGCAATGATTGTGATTCTGTGTACCTTGGACAAACAGGAAAGTCCTTACAATTGCGGTTGTCACAACATGCTTATAGTATTAGAACTGCCCAAACGTCTAATGCATTGTATCTACATACGAGTTTATGCGATCACAATATTAATTGGAATGGGGCAAAAAGCATTACCAATTGTGGGGATTTCGTGGAACGGAATTTGATTGAGTCTGCTCTAATCAGTCAGTGTCCAAATCTTCTTAATGTTAGTACTGGAATGTACAAACTTGATCCATTTTTAAGTTATAATATTGCACAACAGTTTAAGAAACAACTCTGATAGAGAGGCTTAGAATGTCTCATTATATTTGTATATTCATATATTGTGTGTTCATGAGGCTTTTCTTTAATCTTTCATCCTTATTCTCTGACCGCTTAATCCTCTTTGACCATTCTAAGCTAAGCTATACCTGTTTTTGGTTAATTACACCTGACCAACCCTTGGGATGGGTTGGTCAGGTGTCGGCCTATATATCTTCCCCCCTTCTCCCTTCTCCTCAGTCAGTCTGGTGTTGACAAAGGCTTTAACAAAGCCGAAACGTTCACCTCATTTCATATTTCTCTGTGGATTTTCCGCATAAAATGATCAGTGTTTTGTGATCGTCAATTGCATATATATATATATATTAGTATATTTTGGTAGCAGTCTTTCCTGTAGACATATATTATTAAATATGACCGAAAAAGTAAGATTAATAATTCTAACACGAATTTTCTCAATCTTTCGTACATTACGCTTCACTGTTGGAGGTAAATCAAAAATCACTTCTCCAAAATTCATTTTTTATTTCTAGTCTGACGCGACACGGGCGCGTTTCGTAAAACTTATTACATTTTCAAAGACTTCACAAATACACAACTGATTAGAACTTGCATTTCTCTGATTTTATATCTACATTTGAGTGACGTGGGAAGGGTGATGTGGCATTAACACAAGACAGAACAATAGGGGATATTAATAGGGTATTAAAAGTATCAACACAAGACAGAACAGAAACAATGGGTATTGAATAGAAGTGTTTGTAGAAAGCCTATTGGTCCATATTTCTTGATGCTTCTATATTGGAGCGGAGTCTTGAGGTGGGTAGAATATAGTTGTGCAATAATTGGCTGTTGATTGCTGGTGTTGACTTCTTGATGTGTAGTGCCTCGCAAACGTCAAGCCGCCTGCTATCGCTGTATCTATCGATGATTTCTGTGTTGTTTAACACAGAAACAGAACGCTTTAAAAGAGACTAACGTCGTCTATGCCTTCAAATGCCCACTTGGGGACGGTAAGCTCCAAAAAACCCAGTATATATGCAAGACAACAACATCTCTTTCTAGGCGTTTAACGATGCATAAGCAACAGGGCTCCATTAAGGAACATATAATCTCTTCCCATAACCAAACCATCGCCAGAGAAATCCTAGTAAACAACACAGAAATCATCGATAGATACAGCGATAGCAGGCGGCTTGACGTTTGCGAGGCACTACACATCAAGAAGTCAACACCAGCAATCAACAGCCAATTATTGCACAACTATATTCTACCCACCTCAAGACTCCGCTCCAATATAGAAGCATCAAGAAATATGGACCAATAGGCTTTCTACAAACACTTCTATTCAATACCCATTGTTTCTGTTCTGTCTTGTGTTGATACTTTTAATACCCTATTAATATCCCCTATTGTTCTGTCTTGTGTTAATGCCACATCACCCTTCCCACGTCACTCAAATGTAGATATAAAATCAGAGAAATGCCAGTTCTAATCAGTTGTGTATTTGTGAAGTCTTTGAAAATGTAATAAGTTTTACGAAACGCGCCCGTGTCGCGTCAGACTAGAAATAAAAAATGAATTTTGGAGAAGTGATTTTTGATTTACCTCCAACAGTGAAGCGTAATGTACGAAAGATTGAGAAAATTCGTGTTAGAATTATTAATCTTACTTTTTCGGTCATATTTAATAATATATATATATATATATATATATATATATATATATATATATATATATATATATATATATATATATATATATATATATATATATATATATATATATATATATACACACACACACACTAGCAGTACCCGGCTATGCGTTGCTGTGGCTCAGCAACCTTTCTTGTCCCCCAGTCCTCCTCACCATTCCCCTCTCCAGTCTCCTCGGCATCCCAACCATTCCCCACTCCCCCGTCCCCTAGACATCCCTACCATTCCCTCTTCCTTCCCACAATGCTCCACTTCACTGTCCCTTTGTCCTCCCCATAATTCTCCATTCCCCCATCTCCTCGTCCCCACCATCCCAAGCTCCCCCGTCCCCTCGTCCTTCCCCACCATTACCCCCTTCCTTGTCCCCTCGTCCTCCCCACCGTCTCTCACTTCTGTCCCCTCGTCATCCCCACCATTCCCCACTTCCTCGTCCGATGCCTTCCCAAATGGTCTGATGTTCCCATCAGAAAATTGGGTACATCAATTGATCTGATGTTCCAATCTATAAAACATAAGAAAAACAGTTAAAACATGAAATGGAAAACGATGAAAAAATAAAAAATAAACTATACTCACAATATATATATATATATATATATATATATATATATATATATATATATATATATATATATATATATATATATTAGTATATTTTGGTAGCAGTCTTTCCTGTAAACAAATATTATTAAATATGACCGAGAAAGTAAGATTAATAATTCTAACACGAATTTTCTCAATCTTTCGTACATTACGCTTCACTGTTGATGGTAACTGAAAAATCAATTCTCCAAAATTCATTTTTATTTCTAGTCTGTCGCGACACTTGAGCGCGTTTTGTTAAACTTATTACATTTTCAAAGACTTTAGTTTACACACACACACAACTATAACTGAACAGAGTTTAAACATCTTCGATTTTATACCTGCATTTGGGTGAGGTGATATGTTACAACAGTTTTGGATGAGGTGAAAACAAACTTTCAACAGAAGACAGAACAGGAAACAATGGGTATAATATTTTGTAAGTTAAAGGGAAGAATGGAAGTAACTGCAAAAGGCCTATTGGCCCATATTTCTTGCTGCTGCTATATTGGTGCGGAGTCTTGAAGTGGGTAGAATATAGTTGTGCATTAATTGGCTGTTGATTGCTGGTGTCGACTTCTTAATGTGTAGTGCCTCGCAGATATCTAGCCGCCTACTATCGCTGTATCTATCGATGATTTCCGTGTTTTTTGTTAAGACTTCTCTATTGATGATCTGGTTGTGGGAAGAGATTATATGTTCCTTAATGGAGCCCTGTTGCTTATGCATCGTTAATCGCCTGGAAAGAGGTGTTGTTGTCTTGCCTATATACTGAATTCTTTGAGGCTTACAGTCCCCAAGTGGGCATTTGAAGGCATAGACGACATTGGTCTCTTTTAAAGCGTTCTGCTTTGTGTCTGGAGAGTTTCTCGTGAGTAAGTTGGCCGTTTTCTTGGTTTTATAGTAGATCGTCAATTGTATCTTCTGATTTTTGTCTGTAGGGATAACGTTTCTATTAACAATATCTTTCAGGACCCTTTCCTCCGTTTTATGAGCTGTGAAAAAGAAGTTCCAGTAAAATAGTCTAATAGGGGGTACAGGTGTTGTGTTAGTTGTCTCTTAAGAGGTTGCATGGCGTTTAACCTTCCTTCTTATGATGTCTTCAACGAATCCATTGGAGAAGCCGTTGTTGACTAGGACCTGCCTTACCCTACAGAGTTCTTCATCGACTGGCTTCCATCCTGATCTGTGGCTGAGAGCACGGTGGACATAAGCGTTAACGACACTCCTCTTGTACCTGTCTGGGCAGTTGCTGTTGGCATTGAGGTACATTCCTATGTTTGTTTCCTTATTGTAGACTGCAGGGCGGAAACCTCCGCTCCTTTCCATGACTGTTACATCTAGAAAGGGCAGCTTCCCATCCTTCTCCATCTCGTAAGTGAAACGCAACACAGAATTCCGCTCAAATGCCTCCTTCAGCTCCTGCAGATGTCTGACATCAGGTACATGTGTAAAAATGTCGTCAACATACCTACAGTATATGGTCGGTTTCAAGTTCATGTCGACTAAGACCTTTTATTCGATGGTACCCATGTAGAAGTTCGTAAACAGGACACCTAGGGGAGATCCCATGGCGACCCCATCTACTTGCTTATACATGTGCCTATCCGGGTTCAAGAAGGGTGCCTCTTTAGTACAAGCCTGGAGTAGTTTCTTTAGAATGTTTTCTGGTATGTCAAGAGGAGTACAGGCCGGATCACGGTACACTCTGTCCTCTATCATCCCAATTGTTTGATCCACAGGAACGTTGGTAAACAGGGATTCTACGTCCAACGAGGCTCTTATCCCTGTGGCCCGTGTTCCCCGCAATAAGTAAACAAATTCCTTTGGAGACTTCAGGCTGAAGGTGCAAGGGACATAAGGAGTCAGCAAGCCGTTGAGACGCTTAGCCAGTCTGTACGTGGGTGTGGGTATCTGGCTAATGATTGGCCGAAGAGGGTTTCCAGGCTTATATGTCTTGACATTTCCATACGCGTATCCAAACTTATATTCCCCAATAATCTTTGGCAGGTGGAGTCCGGATTTCTTGGCGTCCACAGTTTCGATCAATATTTTGACCTTTGCCTTCAATTCGGCTGTAGTGTCCTTCATTACCTTTTGGAATTTAGTTTGGTCAGAGAGAATGAGGTTCATTTTCGCTTTAAAAGAGACCAATGTCGTCTATGCCCTCAAATGCCCACTTGGGGACTGTAAGCCTCAAAGAATTCAGTATATAGGCAAGACAACAACATCTCTTTCCAAGCGATTAACGATGCATTAGCAACAGGGCTCCATTAAGGAACATATAATCTCTTCCCACAACCAGACTACCACCAGAGAAGTCTTAAGAAAAAACACGGAAATCATCGATAGATACAGCAATAGCAGGCGGCTAGAAATCTGCGAGGCACTACACATTAAGAAGTCGACACCAGTAATCAACAGCCAATTAATGCACAACTATATTCTACCCACTTCAAGACTCTGCACCAATATAGAAGCATCAAGAAATATGGGCCAATAGGCCCTTTGCAGTTACTTCCATTCTTCCCTTTAACTTTCAAAATATTATATCCATTGTTTCCTGTTCTGTCTTGTGTTGAAAATTTGTTTTCACCTCATCCAAAACTGTTGTAACATATCACCTCTCCCAAATGTAGGTATAAAATCGAAGATGTTTAAACTCTGTTCAGTTATAGTTGTGCGTGTGTAAATTAAAGTCTTTGAAAATGTAATAAGTTTTACGAAACGCGCTCAAGTGTCGCATCAGACTAGAAATAAAAATGAATTTTGGAGAATTGATTTTTCAGTTACCATCAACAGTGAAAAAAATATAAGAAACATTGAGAAAATTCGTGTTAGAATTATTAATCTTACTTTCTCGGTCATATTTTAATAATATATATATATATATATATATATATATATATCACTGGGAACACAATATGTATAATATTTTTATATATATTTGATATTCCTATTAATACACGACACTTCATAGAGAGTCGGGATGCACAAGCACTATTGAGCGGTGGTGTGGAAGCTGTGTTGGCCGCAGTGTCGGAGCCCCGCTGTTCCGTCATGTTCTTCACGGACGGCGCCACAACCTTCAGCACTGTGGCTAAGGTGAGTCTCAGACCCGCTGTTCCGTCATGTTCTTCACGGACGGCGCCACAACCCTCAGCACTGTGGCTAAGGTGAGTCTCAGACCAGCTGTTCCTTCATGTTCTTCACGGACGCGCCACAACCCTCAGCACTGTGGCTAAGGTGAGTCTCAGACCCGCTGTTCCGTCATGTTCTTCACGGACGCGCCACAACCCTCAGCACTGTGGCTAAGGTGAGTCTCAGACCCGCTGTTCTGTCATGTTCTTCACGGACGGCGCCACAACCTTCAGCACAGTGGCTAAGGTGAGTCTCAGACCCGCTGTTCCGTCATGTTCTTCACGGACGCGCCACAACCCTCAGCGGCACACTGGCAGGCAGGAAGGATGGCAGTTATTCGAGCAGGATGGTAGACAGTATGACAGGCACGATGGCAGACAGACCGGCAGGATGGAAGGATAGCAGGCAGTCCGGCATCATAGCAGGATAGTTAGCTAGCATGCCGGTAGGACAGCAAGCTGGCTGGCAGGACGGACGGCAGGCTGCTAGAATGCCGGAAAAGCCGGCAGGCTGGCGGGTAGGCAGGATCAAAGGCAAACCAGCAGAGAGGATGAAGCAGGACGGCCCTCCGTCCTGCCTGTCATCTTGCCGCCCGCGTGCAAGATGGCAGGCAGGCAGGTATAACAGCAAGCTGTCTGGCAAGACGGTCGGCAAGCTTCTAGGCAGCAGGACGGCAGGACAACAAGCTGGCTGGCATTCCTGCCAGCGAGTTGGCAGGCAGGATAACAGAATGGCAGGCAGGACAGCAGGATTACAGGCATGCTATCACGATGGCGGGTAGGCTGGCAAGACAGCAAGATGGCTGGCAAGATTGCAGGCAGGCTGGCAAGATTGCAGGCAGGCTGGCAGGATCGCAGGCAGACAGGCAGGTTGGCAGGCAGGCACGTCGGAAGGATGTCAGGCAGGACAAAAGGATGGTAAGATGGCAGACAATCCGGCAGGATGACGGGCAGGCCGACCCGATGTCAGACAAGCCGGTAGGACACCAAGCTGGCTGGCAAGATGGCCAGCAGGCTGGCAGGCAGTCAGGATCAACAGCAGATCAGCAGGCAAGCCGGCAGGAAGGCAACCAGGATGGAAGGCAGGCTGGCAGGCAGTCAGGATGGCAGTGCGGCTGGCAGGTACGGAAGGGCAGATGGGGAGGGGGGTGGGCAGTCATATGGTTAGAGGGGTCCGTGACCATAAGTGGGGCACCCTGGTTGTGCCCGGGCGTTCAGCATTCGAGAGACAAACTGTTCTAGAAAACATATGGCAAAATCTTACTGAAGCGACCATACGAGTCATAAATACTCATACTCCGCCCAAGTAAAACAGAAACAAGCAACACTTAGTGGGCCAGTCAGAGGCTTAGGGCCCGCGCAGGAATATCCCTGAAAAAAAGTTCTAGAGAGCACTGGGCACTATAAGGGGCATGTTTAAGTTAATACTCTGGGACCTGAGATATCAACTTGTGGTCGTGTAATGGAGCATTAAGGAAGTACTCTGGGACCTGAGATATCAACTTGTGGTCGTGTGATGGAACATTAAGGAAGTACTCTGGGACCTGAGATATCAACTTGTGGTCGTGTGATGGAGCATTAAGGAAGTACTCTGGGACCTGAGATATCAACTTTTTGGTCGTGTAATGGAGCATTAAGGAAGTACTCTGGGTCCTGAGATATCAACTTGTGGTCGTGTGATGGACAATTAAGGAAGTACTCTGGGACCTGAGATATCAACTTGTGGTCGTGTGATGGACCATTAAGGAAGTACTCTGGGTCCTGAGATATCAACTTGTGGTCGTGTGAAGGAACATTAAGGAAGTACTCTGGGACCTGAGATTGTGGTCGTGTGATGGAGCATTTTGTCACCTGATCAGCCACTTTTCTTGAGCGTTATGGGACTATTAGATGGCATCCACGTGAAGTTTACTTTGTGTCATATTAACTTTAACTCGCTCTTTTCTTAAAATTAAATAAATGTGGACATGAAGATTGGATTTTCATTACGAAAATCACTGGAGCATGCCGGGGATCGAGCCTGGTTAAATTACTTACAGCAAATCATATCTTGGGCGACTCAAAACACTGGTTTGATCCCCATCCTGCTCCAGTTATTTTCACAAAGATATATTACACTATTGTTAGTGTGATATATCATTGTTTTACTTTGTATTGTATTTTTGGTTTATCTTTTTACACACACATGTAAAAAAAGCCTTTTGTATTTGCACAGTTTAATGTATCAAGTGCTTACAGCTATTGACAAACACGAAACCATCATTTTCATCTCGAACTACTTCCTCGAAACCAGCCAGAATCGCCCGCTATTCAGCTTTTGTGGATGAAGTATTGTTAATTTAGTCGAAGTGCAATTTTCCTGCCCACTGTTCTATAATCAATGTACTTTATTATGACACCACTTCTTCTTCTGTCTTCTTCCATCTTCTGCCAGCACTCCGTCACAATATTCACGCAAATTATTGTTTCTTTGAGTCATGGTATGAAGCAGGCAGCCGAGGCAACCCCAATGAGTTCTTCCTGGGCTCTCCCTTCAGGACTGAGGGCTAATATTACAGTGAGGATGTATAAACTGTGGAGATAGAGATGACACATAATGAAGGGAATATTTAGTGCCAGACAGCTGGGTGGACAGCGCTTCGGATTCGTAGTCCTGAGGTTCTGGATTCAATCCCCAATGGAGGCGGAGACAAATGGGCAAAATGTTTCTTTCACCCAAATGCCCCTGTTACCTAGCAGTAAATAGGTACCTGGGAGTTAGAAAGCTGCTACGGCCTGCTTCCCGGGGGGTGTGTAACAAAAAGCCTATTCGAGGACCGGGCCACGGGGAAGCTAAGCCCCGAAATCATCTCAAGATCTCAAGATATTGTGAGTCAACAGAAATATTGAGAGGAGGGAGAATCGAGAGGCGACTTGCTTCCTCCTCTAAGTAGTGGAAATATCCAAAGAAACCGGGAAGTTCAAAATGAAGCAGAGAGAGAGAGAGAGAGAGAGAGAGAGAGAGAGAGAGAGAGAGAGAGAGAGAGAGAGAGAGAGAGAGAGAGAGAGAGAGAGAGAGAGAGAGAGAGAGAGAGAGAGAGAGAGAGAGAGAGAGAGAGAGAGAGAGAGAGAGAGAGAGAGAGAGAGAGAGAGAGAGAGAGAGAGAGAGAGAGAGAGAGAGAGAGAGAGAGAGAGAGAGAGAGAGAGAGAGATAGAGAGAGAGAGAGAGAGAGAGAGAGAGAGAGATAGAGAGAGAGAGAGAGAGAGATAGAGAGAGAGAGAGAGAGAGAGAGAGAGAGAGAGAGAGAGAGAGAGAGAGAGAGAGAGAGAGAGAGAGAGAGAGAGAGAGAGAGAGAGAGAGAGAGAGAGAGAGAGAGAGAGAGAGAGAGAGAGAGAGAACGTACTTTTGTAGTACTTTTAAAATGTTAATCTAGCCTACAAGCATAAATACGGAGATTTACGTATGTCCTACGTAAACAGTGTTCGAAGTGTCATTTTACATTGTGTTTTACATTGTTTACATTGTGTTTACAAGGTGAAATGCAATTCTGACTAGTTTCCACACTTCCTGTATACACATTCATATACATCCTGAACGTCATACTTGGCCTACTATGCGAGGCCCAATTTGCCTAATAAGCCAAGTTTTCCTGAATTTATATATTTTTCTAATTTTTTTTTATGAAATGATAAATCTGTCCATTTCGTTATGTATAAGTTAATTTATTTAAATTTGAGTTAAAACTAACGAAGATATATGACCAAACCTAACCAACCCTACCTAACCTAACCTATCTTAACCTAACCTAAACTAACACAACTAAGTCAATAAATTATGGTCTTAATAGTAACAATAGTATAAAAATAGTAATTCAAATAAACTAATTGGAAACAAATTATTGAAAATAAAGAAAATCACTCGGCTTATTAGGCAAATCGGGCCCTGCATAGTAGGCGGAGAAGTGTGTTCTGGCTACTAGGTACGACATACATATATATATATATATATATATATATATATATATATATATATATATATATATATATATATATATATATATACATATATATATATATATATGTCGTACCTAATAGCCAGAACGCACTTCTCAGCCTACTATTCAAGGCCCGATTTGCCTAATAAGCCAAGTTTTCATGAATTAATGTTTTTTCGTCTACCTAACCTACCTAACCTAACCTAACCTAGCTTTTTTTGGCTACCTAACCTAACCTTACCTATAAATATAGGTTAGGTTAGGTTAGGTAGGGTTGGTTAGGTTCGGTCATATATCTACGTTAATTTTAACTTCAATAAAAAAAAATTGACCTCATACATAGAGAAAAGGGTTGCTTTATCATTTCATAAGAAAAAAATTATAGTAAATATATTAATTCAGGAAAACTTGGCTTATTAGGCAAATCGGGCCTTGAATAGTAGGCTGAGAAGTGAGTTCTGGCTACTAGGTACGACATATATATATATATATATATATATATATATATATGCGAACAAGCCTGAATGGTCCCCAGGACTATATGCGAATGAAAACTCACACCCCAGAAGTGACTCGAACCCATACTCCCAGAAGCAACGCAACTGGTAACTACAGGGCGCCTTAATCCGCTTGACCATCACGGCCGTCAAAAGGAAGTGATAGCCGAGGCTATTTGAGCCACTTCCCCGACGGCAACTCGGATGGTAATCTTGGGCATAGCATTTCACCAAATCACCTCATTCTTTGGGGCACACGTGAGGAACACAAATGCGAACAAGCCTGAATGGTCCCCAGGACTATATGCGAATGAAAACTCACACCCCAGAAGTGACTCGAACCCATACTCCCAGAAGCAACGCAACTGGTAACTACAGGGCGCCTTAATCCGCTTGACCATCACGGCCGTCAAAAGGAAGTGATAGCCGAGGCTATTTGAGCCACTTCCCCGACGGCAACTCGGATGGTAATCTTGGGCATAGCATTTCACCAAATCACCTCATTCTTTGGGGCACACGTGAGGAACACAAATGCGAACAAGCCTGAATGGTCCCCAGGACTATATGCGAATGAAAACTCACACCCCAGAAGTGACTCGAACCCATACTCCCAGAAGCAACGCAACTGGTAACTACAGGGCGCCTTAATCCGCTTGACCATCACGGCCGTCAAAAGGAAGTGATAGCCGAGGCTATTTGAGCCACTTCCCCGACGGCAACTCGGATGGTAATCTTGGGCATAGCATTTCACCAAATGCTGTGATGGTCAAGCGGATTAAGGCGCCCTGTAGTTACCAGTTGCGTTGCTTCTGGGAGTATGGGTTCGAGTCACTTCTGGGGTGTGAGTTTTCATTCGCATATAGTCCTGGGGACCATTCAGGCTTGTTCGCATTTGTGTTTCCTCACGTGTGCCCCAAAGAATGAGGTGATTTGGTGAAATGCTATGCCCAAGATTACCATCCGAGTTGCCGTCGGGGAAGTGGCTCAAATAGCCTCGGCTATCACTTCCTTTTGACGGCCGTGATGGTCAAGCGGATTAAGGCGCCCTGTAGTTACCAGTTGCGTTGCTTCTGGGAGTATGGGTTCGAGTCACTTCTGGGGTGTGAGTTTTCATTCGCATATAGTCCTGGGGACCATTCAGGCTTGTTCGCATTTGTGTTCCTCACGTGTGCCCCAAAGAATGAGGTGATTTGGTGAAATGCTATGCCCAAGATTACCATCCGAGTTGCCGTCGGGGAAGTGGCTCAAATAGCCTCGGCTATCACTTCCTTTTGACGGCCGTGATGGTCAAGCGGATTAAGGCGCCCTGTAGTTACCAGTTGCGTTGCTTCTGGGAGTATGGGTTCGAGTCACTTCTGGGGTGTGAGTTTTCATTCGCATATAGTCCTGGGGACCATTCAGGCTTCTTCGCATTTGTGTTCCTCACGTGTGCCCCAAAGAATGAGGTGATTTGGTGAAATGCTATGCCCAAGATTACCATCCGAGTTGCCGTCGGGGAAGTGGCTCAAATAGCCTCGGCTATCACTTCCTTTTGACGGCCGTGATGGTCAAGCGGATTAAGGCGCCCTGTAGTTACCAGTTGCGTTGCTTCTGGGAGTATGGGTTCGAGTCACTTCTGGGGTGTGAGTTTTCATTCGCATATAGTCCTGGGGACCATTCAGGCTTGTTCGCATTTGTGTTCCTCACGTGTGCCCCAAAGAATGAGGTGATTTGGTGAAATGCTATGCCCAAGATTACCATCCGAGTTGCCGTCGGGGAAGTGGCTCAAATAGCCTCGGCTATCACTTCCTTTTGACGGCCGTGATGGTCAAGCGGATTAAGGCGCCCTGTAGTTACCAGTTGCGTTGCTTCTGGGAGTATGGGTTCGAGTCACTTCTGGGGTGTGAGTTTTCATTCATATATATATATATATATATATATATATATATATATATATATATATATATATATATATATATATAAATAAAAGTTTGTGAGGGTACCACCTCTGGTGCCAATGTGGGGACCCATAGCCTCGGAGAAGAAAATAAAAAGTATTCAGAGGAGACCTTGTGGTTTCTCACTGAACACTAATATTATCTTCTCGTACCACCCCCATTCTTTTGTATGTACACATATATATTTACTTTATTTGAACTTTGTTACAAGAAAGGAGTTACATATGGGTTACAAAGATGGTTATCATAGGTTGTCGAGTTCCTCCAGCTCCTCAGATGGCGGGCAGGAATCCTGGATGCAGTGCGCATTTCCCCTCTGTATCGCCACACTGAGGCGCTGGAAAAGAAAGCTTCCAGCTCTTGGGTCCCTTGTCGTTTCAATGAGCCTAGAACCCAGTTCCTTCAATATATATATATATATATATATATATATATATATATATATATATATATATATATATATATATATATATATATATATATATATATATATATATATGTATGTCGTACCTAGTTGCCAGAACGCACTTCTCAGCCTACTAAGCAAGGCCCGATTTGCCTAATAAGCCAAGTTTTCATGAATTAATTGTTTTTCGACTACCTAACCTAACCTAACTTTTTCGATTACCTAACCTAACCTAACCTATAAAGATGGATTAGGTTAGGTAGGGTTGGTTAGGTTCGGTCATATATTTACGTTAATTTTAACTCCAATAAAAAAAAATTGACCTCATACATAATGACATGGGTAGCTTTATCATTTCATAAGAAAAAAATTAGAGAAAATATATTAATTCAGGAAAACTTGGCTTATTAGGCAAATCGGGCCTTGCATAGTAGGCCGAGAAGTGCGTTCTAGCTACTAGGTATGACATATATATATATTTATATTTATATATATATATATATATATATATATATATATATGTATATATATATATATATATATATATATATATATATATATATATATATATATATATATGTCGTACCTAGTAGCCAGAACTCACTTCTATGCCTACTATGCAAGGCCCGATTTGCCTACTAAGCCAAGTTTTCATGAATTAATTGTTTTTCGTCTACCTAACCTACCTAACCTAACCTAACCTAACTTTTTCGGCTACCTAACCTAACCTAACCTATAAAGATAGGTTAGGTTAGGTTAGGTAGGGTTGGTTAGGTTCGGTCATATATCTACGTTAATTTTAACTTCAATAAAAAAATATTGACCTCATTCGTAATGAAATGGGTAGCTTTATCATTTCATAAGAACAAAATTAGAGAAAATATATTAATTCAGGAAAACTTGGCTTATTAGGCAAATCGGGCCTTGCATAGTAGGCTGAGAAGTGCGTTCTGGCTACTAGGTACGACATATATATATATATATATATATATATATATATATATATATATATATATATATATATATATATATATATATATATATATATATATATATATATATATATATTATTATTAAATACGACCGAAAAAGTAAGATTAATAATTCTAACACGAATTTTCTCGATCTTTCGTACATTTCTTTTCAATGTTGATGGTAATTCAAAAATCAATTCTCCAAAATTCAGTTTTATTTCTAGTCTGACGCGACACTTGAGCGCGTTTCGTAAAACTTATTACATTTTCAAAGACTTTAGTTTACACATACAAAACTGAATAGAACTTACACATCTCCGATTTGTTTATATCTACATTTGAGTGAGGTGGATGGGGTGAGGTGGTATTAATAGGGTATTAATTTCATCAACACAAGACAGAACACAAAACAATGGGTATTGAATGGAAGTGATTGTAGAAAGCCTATTGGTCCATATTTCTTGATGCTTCTATATTGGAGCGGAGTCTTGAGGTGGGTAGAATATAGTTGAGCATTAATTGGCTGTTGATTGCTGGTGTTGACTTTTTAATGTGTAGTGCCTCGCAAACGTCAAGCCGCCTGCTATCGCTGTGTCTATCGATGATTTCTGTGTTGTTTACTAGGATTTCTCTGGCGATGGTTTGGTTGTGGGAAGAGATTATATGTTCCTTAATGGAGCCCTGTTGCTTATGCATCGTTAAACGCCTAGAAAGAGATGTTGTTGTCTTGCCTATATACTGGGTTTTTTGGAGCTTACAGTCCCCAAGAGGGCATTTGAAGGCATAGACGACGTTGGTCTCTTTTAAAGCGTTCTGCTTTGTGTCTGGAGAGTTTCTCATGAGTAGGCTGGCCGTTTCTCTGGTTTTATAATAAATCGTCAGTTGTATCCTCTGATTTTTGTCTGTAGGGATAACGTTTCTATTAACAATATCTTTCAGGACCCTTTCCTCCGTTTTATGAGCTGTGGAAAAGAAGTTCCTGTAAAATAGTCTAATAGGGGGTATAGGTGTTGTGTTAGTTGTCTCTTCAGAGGTTGCATGGCATTTCACTTTCCTTCTTATGATGTCTTCGACGAAACCATTGGAGAAGCCGTTGTTGACTAGGACCTGCCTTACCCTACATAGTTCTTCGTCGACTTGCTTCCATTCTGAGCTGTGGCTGAGAGCACGGTCGACATATGCATTAACAACACTCCTCTTGTACCTGTCTGGGCAGTCGCTGTTGGCATTTAGGCACATTCCTATGTTCGTTTCCTTAGTGTAGACTGCAGTGTGGAAACCTCCGCTCGTTACCATGACTGTTACATCTAGAAAGGGCAGCTTCCCATCCTTTTCCATCTCGTAAGTGAAACGCAGCACGGAACTCTGCTCAAACGCCTCCTTCAGCTCCTGCAGATGTCTGACATCAGGTACCTGTGTAAAAATGTCGTCAACATACCTGCAGTATATGGCCGGTTTCAAGTTCATGTCGACTAAGACTTTTTGCTCGATGGTACCCATGTAGAAGTTTGCAAACAGGACACCTAGGGGAGAACCCATGGCGACCCCTGTACTTGCTTATACATGTGCCCATCCGGGCTCAAGAAGGGTGCCTCTTTAGTACAAGCTTGGAGTAGTTTTCTTAGAATATTTTCTGGTATGTCAAGAGGAGTACAGGCTGGATCACGATATATATATATATATATATATATATATATATATATATATATATATATATATATATATATATATATATATATATATATATATATATATATATATATATATATATATATATATATATATATATATATATATATATATATATATATATATATATATATTTATATATATATATATATATATATATATTATATATATATATATATATATATATATATATATATATATATATATATATATATATATATATATATATATATATATATATGCGAACAAGCCTGAATGGTCCCCAGGACAATATGCAACTGAAAACTCACACCCCAGAAGTGACTCGAACCCATACTCCCAGAAGCAACGCAACTGGTATGTACAAGACGCCTTAATCCACTTGACCATCACGACCGGACATAATGAGGTGATAGCCGAGGCTATTTGAACCACCCCACCGCCGGCACTCGGAGAGTAATCTTGGGCATAGCATTTTACCAAATCACCTCATTCGTTGGGGCACACGTGAGGAACACAAATGCGAACAAGCCTGAATGGTCCCCAGGACAATATTGTCCTGGGAACCATTCAGGCTTGTTCGCATTTGTGTTCCTCACGTGTGCCCCAAAGAATGAGGTGATTTGGTAAAATGCTATGCCCAAGATTACTCTCCGAGTGCCGGCGGTGGGGTGGTTCAAATAGCCTCGGCTATCACCTCATTATGTCCGGTCGTGATGGTCAAGTGGATTAAGGCGTCTTGTACATACCAGTTGAGTTGCTTCTGGGAGTATGGGTTCGAGTCACTTCTGGGGTGTGAGTTTTCAGTTGCATATTGTCCTGGGGACCATTCAGGCTTGTTCGCATTTGTGTTCCTCACGTGTGCCCCAAAGAATGAGGTGATTTGGTAAAATGCTATGCCCAAGATTACTATCCGAGTGCCGGCGGTGGGGTGGTTCAAATAGCCTCGGCTATCACCTCATTATGTCCGGTCGTGATGGTCAAGTGGATTAAGGCGTCTTGTACATACCAGTTGCGTTGCTTCTGGGAGTATGGGTTCGAGTCACTTCTGGGGTGTGAGTTTTCAGTTGCATATTGTCATGGGGACCATTCAGGCTTGTTCGCATTTGTGTTCCTCACGTGTGCCCCAAAGAATGAGGTGATTTGGTAAAATGCTATGCCCAAGATTTCTATCCGAGTGCCGGCGGTGTGGTGGTTCAAATAGCCTCGGCTATCACCTCATTATGTCCGGTCGTGATGGTCAAGTGGATTAAGGCGTCTTGTACATACCAGTTGCGTTGCTTCTGGGAATATGGGTTCGAGTCACTTCTGGGGTGTGAGTTTTCAGTTGCATATTGTCCTGGGGACCATTCAGGCTTGTTCGCATTTGTGTTCCTCACGTGTGCCCCAAAGAATTAGGTGATTTGGTAAAATGCTATGCCCAAGATTACTATCCGAGTGCCGGCGGTGGGGTGGTTCAAATAGCCTCGGCTATCACCTCATTATGTCCGGTCGTGATGGTCAAGTGGATTAAGGCGTCTTGTACATACCAGTTGCGTTGCTTCTGGGAGTATGGGTTCGAGTCACTTCTGGGGTGTAAGTTTTCAGTTGCATATTGTCCTGGGGACCATTCAGGCTTGTTCGCATTTGTGTTCCTCACGTGTGCCCCAAAGAATGAGGTGATTTGGTAAAATGCTATGCCCAAGATTACTATCCGAGTGCCGACGGTGGGGTGGTTCAAATAGCCTCGGCTATCACCTCATTATGTCCGGTCGTGATGGTCAAGTGGATTAAGGCGTCTTGTACATACCAGTTGCATTGCTTCTGGGAGTATGGGTTCGAGTCACTTCTGGGGTGTGAGTTTTCAGTTATATATATATATATATATATATATATATATATATATATATATATATATATATATATATATATATATATATATATATATATTGGTGTATACTGGCAGCAGGTTTTCTTTCAAACATGTTTCATTGAATATGACCGCATATTCTGTATTTATTATTTTCTGGTTTAGGGCTTCTATCCCTCTAACTATTTTCTTAGCATCAGGGCTTAATTGGAATAGGAGTTCTCCAAAACTCATTTTCGTACTTTTAAGGTGAAGAAAAGAAGTGATTTACTATAGAGTGTATTACACTTATTTGTATAATTTGCACGACGTTTCGAACCTCCATGGTTCATTCTCAAGTGAACAGATCTTACAATACTAGTTGATTTTATACCCGCATTAGGTCAGGTGATAATACAATGAAGGTGAAAAACATGGGGGGATACATAAGGGATAAACATAGGGGCTGCAGAAGGCGTATTGGCCCATACGAGGCATCTCCTATCTAAACACAAAGATTAATCCAGTGTAATTGGCCTGTTATGTTGGCCATTGTCTTCTGTGTTGGCATCGATATGTTCTTGTCTTGTCCTTACTCTCATGGTGGGTAGAGTAAATAGTTCCGTGATTTGGGTGTTCATGGTAGGTCGCTCTATTCTTATGTGAATTGCCTCAAGAATTTGTAATCTTCTTAAATCTTGGGTTTTGTCTATTATGCAAGTATTCTTGTTCAACATTTCTCTTGTTAGAGTAATGTCATGGGCTTGTCTCATGTGATTCCTAGGGGCACCAGATTGAAGATGGCATGTCAAACGCCTCGTCAGCTTGGTCGACGTCATACCTATGTACTTACATTGAAGGTTACATCCTTCGTGGGGGCAAGTGTACATGTATACAACGCTTGACTGCTGTAGAGGGTTCTCCGTCGGTTTCGGGCTGTTTTTGATAAGGAGTTCGGAAGTCTTCTTGGTTTTGTAGAATATTATCAGGTTTATGTTTTGATTAGGAGTAGTGCTTTTTACTCCTTTACGGATTATTTCTTTCATTATTCTTTCCTCTTTTATATGTTCACTGTGCATGGTTAATTTGTAATATAATTTTATTGGGGGTGTTGTGGTTTCTGTTCTAGGTTCTGAATTATACCAACGGTCCAAGTGTCTTCTTATAGCAGCGTTTATTTCCGCGTTGCTATATCCGTTGTTCACCAATACCTGAGTTACTCTTTCAAACTCTCTACTCACGTTGCTCCATTCAGAGCAGTGGGTAAGCGCTCGACGAATATAAGCATTGAGAACACTGGCTTTGTATCTTTGGGGGCACTCACTTCTACCGTTCAGGCATAATCCTATGTTGGTGGGCTTGGTATATACGTTGGTGCTTAAAGAGGTTCCTGTTTTTGTTATTAGTACATCCAAGAATGGCAGACTGTTATTTTCACTATTTTCATGTGTAAATCGGAGTACTGACTCTCTCTCTAGGTGTCTTTTTAGGTCAATTAGTTCATCTGAGTCTTTTACTATTACGAATATGTCATCTACATAACGGCAGTATACAGTTGGTTTTTGTCTGCTACTGAAGACCCTATCTTCGATGGTTCCCATATAAAAATTAGCAAATAAAACTCCTAAGGGGGAGCCCATTGCTACTCCGTCTATTTGTAAATACATGTCTCCTTGTGGACTGATGAAAGGGGCTTCCTTTGTACATGCTTCGAGAAGACTTTTCAAGTGTGGCTCAGGTATGTCTAATTTGGGGGTGCTCTCGTCTCTGTATACTCTGTCCAGTATCATTCCTATAGTTGTGTCGACTGGGATGTTGGTAAAAAGGGATTCAACGTCCAGGGAAGCGATGATTCCATCGGGCTGGGTAGATTTGATCAATTCTAGGAAATCTGCTGATGATTGTAGACTAAACTTACTTGGAGTGTATGGAGTTAGGAGTTCATTGAGTTTCTTTGCCAGGTGATAAGTTGGGGTTGGTATTTGGCTGATTATAGGGCGTAGTGGGTTACCTGGTTTATGCGTCTTAACATTGCCGTAGGCATATCCTAAGCCATAGTCGCCTTGAAGTTTATTGAAATGCACACTACCTTTCTTTGCGTTGATTGCTGTAATTGTTTTGTTTACTTTCTGCTTAAGGTCTTCTACGGGGTTCCTCATGATTCGTTGAAATTTGGAGTCGTCACTTAGGATGTCGCTAATTTTGTTCATGTATTCATGGGTAGGAATCAATACATATGCTGCTGTTTTGTCGGCTTTTCTTATTGTTACGTCTTTCAGATTTTTTAGTTGTTTCGCTGCTTCTTTGAGTCGTGGGGTTAAGATTGTAGATGAATATGTTCCTCGTTTTTTCCCTGCTTCTGCAAGTAGTTCAGCTTGAAGTGTGTCAGTGGTGATGACTTTTTTGTTGTCTTCTAGCTTATGGATATCGTCCAGAAGCATTTCGATTTCCAGGCGTTTTTGATGCATCTTTGGTTTAGATAAGAATTGACAATTTAGACCAAGATTTAAGAGGTCTCGTTGGTCATGGGTAAGATCATAAGAAGTCAGGTTAAAGTAGCCATCTTTAGGACGAGGGATTTTTAGCTGTCCACCGTTTAGGGATGTTAACTTACGGAGTGTCTTTGTTTCTACAAGAGTTTTATGTTGTTGTTTCAGGTTAAATAGTTCACTGTTGATGGTTTGCTTGAGTTGGATAGGGATGTCGTACTGGGTCCATTTGTTTAACAGATGCTCCGCCTGCTCTATAAAGGTTTGGAGGGCTTCCTTTTTCTTGTTTAGTTGATGCCGAATGAGCTCTTGCCTATACCTATAGGTAAACTCTGTATTGCGGACTGCTGGGTCATGTGGGTTTATATTGGTGTATACTGGCAGCAGGTTTTCTTTCAAACATGTTTCATTGAATATGACCGCATATTCTGCATTTATTATTTTCTGGTTTAGGGCTTCTATCCCTCTAACTATTTTCTTAGCATCAGGGCTTAATTGGAATAGGAGTTCTCCAAAACTCATTTTCGTACTTTTAAGGTGAAGAAAAGAAGTGATTTACTATAAAGTGTATTACACTTATTTGTATAATTTGCACGACGTTTCGAACCTCCATGGTTCATTCTCAAGTGAACAGATCTTACAATACTAACTACTGGCTACTTTAACCTGACTTCTTATGATCTTACCCAGGACCAACGAGACCTCTTAAATCTTGGTCTAAATTGTCAATTCTTATCTAAACCAAAGATGCATCAAAAACGCCTGGAAATCGAAATGCTTCTGGACGATATCCATAAGCTAGAAGACAACAAAAAAGTCATCACCACTGACACACTTCAAGCTGAACTACTTGCAGAAGCAGGGAAAAAACGAGGAACATATTCATCTACAATCTTAACCCCACGACTCAAAGAAGCAGCGAAACAACTAAAAAATCTGAAAGACGTAACAATAAGAAAAGCCGACAAAACAGCAGCATATGTATTGATTCCTACCCATGAATACATGAACAAAATTAGCGACATCCTAAGTGACGACTCCAAATTTCAACGAATCACGAGGAACCCCGTAGAAGACCTTAAGCGGAAAGTAAACAAAACAATTACAGCAATCAACGCAAAGAAAGGTAGTGTGCATTTCAATAAACTTCAAGGCGACTATGGCTTAGGATATGCCTACGGCAATGTTAAGACGCATAAACCAGGTAACCCACTACGCCCTATAATCAGCCAAATACCAACCCCAACTTATCACCTGGCAAAGAAACTCAATGAACTCCTAACTCCATACACTCCAAGTAAGTTTAGTCTACAATCATCAGCAGATTTCCTAGAATTGATCAAATCTACCCAGCCCGATGGAATCATCGCTTCCCTGGACGTTGAATCCCTTTTTACCAACGTCCCAGTCGACACAACTATAGGAATGATACTGGACAGAGTATACAGAGACGAGAGCACCCCCAAATTAGACATACCTGAGCCACACTTGAAAAGTCTTCTCGAAGCATGTACAAAGGAAGCCCCTTTCATCAGTCCACAAGGAGACATGTATTTACAAATAGACGGAGTAGCAATGGGCTCCCCCTTAGGAGTTTTATTTGCTAATTTTTATATGGGAACCATCGAAGATAGGGTCTTCAGTAGCAGACAAAAACCAACTGTATACTGCCGTTATGTAGATGACATATTCGTAATAGTAAAAGACTCAGATGAACTAATTGACCTAAAAAGACACCTAGAGAGAGAGTCAGTACTCCGATTTACACATGAAAATAGTGAAAATAACAGTCTGCCATTCTTGGATGTACTAATAACAAAAACAGGAACCTCTTTAAGCACCAACGTATATACCAAGCCCACCAACATAGGATTATGCCTGAACGGTAGAAGTGAGTGCCCCCAAAGATACAAAGCCAGTGTTCTCAATGCTTATATTCGTCGAGCGCTTACCCACTGCTCTGAATGGAGCAACGTGAGTAGAGAGTTTGAAAGAGTAACTCAGGTATTGGTGAACAACGGATATAGCAACGCGGAAATAAACGCTGCTATAAGAAGACACTTGGACCGTTGGTATAATTCAGAACCTAGAACAGAAACCACAACACCCCCAATAAAATTATATTACAAATCAACCATGCACAGTGAACATATAAAAGAGGAAAGAATAATGAAAGAAATAATCCGTAAAGGAGTAAAAAGCACTACTCCTAACCAAAACATAAACCTGATAATATTCTACAAAACCAAGAAGACTTCCGAACTCCTTATCAAAAACAGCCCGAAACCGACGGAGAACCCTCTACAGCAGTCAAGCGTTGTATACATGTACACTTGCCCCCACGAAGGATGTAACCTTCAATGTAAGTACATAGGTATGACGTCGACCAAGCTGACGAGGCGTTTGACATGCCATCTTCAATCTGGTGCCCCTAGGAATCACATGAGACAAGCCCATGACATTACTCTAACAAGAGAAATGTTGAACAAGAATACTTGCATAATAGACAAAACCCAAGATTCAAGAAGATTACAAATTCTTGAGGCAATTCACATAAGAATAGAGCGACCTACCATGAACACCCAAATCACGGAACTATTTACTCTACCCACCATGAGAGTAAGGACAAGACAAGAACATATCGATGCCAACACAGAAGACAATGGCCAACATAACAGGCCAATTACACTGGATTAATCTTTGTGTTTAGATAGGAGATGCCTCGTATGGGCCAATACGCCTTCTGCAGCCCCTATGTTTATCCCTTATGTATCCCCCCATGTTTTTCACCTTCATTGTATTATCACCTGACCTAATGCGGGTATAAAATCAACTAGTATTGTAAGATCTGTTCACTTGAGAATGAACCATGGAGGTTCGAAACGTCGTGCAAATTATACAAATAAGTGTAATACACTCTATAGTAAATCACTTCTTTTCTTCACCTTAAAAGTACGAAAATGAGTTTTGGAGAACTCCTATTCCAATTAAGCCCTGATGCTAAGAAAATATTTAGAGGGAGAGAAGCCCTAAACCAGAAAATAATAAATACAGAATATGCGGTCATATTCAATGAAATATATATATATATATATATATATATATATATATATATATATATATATATATATGCGAACAAGCCTGAATGGTCCCCAGGACTATATGCGAATGAAAACTCACACCCCAGAAGTGACTCGAACCCATACTCCCAGAAGCAACGCAACTGGTAACTACAGGGCGCCTTAATCCGCTTGACCATCACGGCCGTCACTTCTGGGGTGTGAGTTTTCATTATTCATATATATATATATATATATATATATATATATATATATATATATATATATATATATATATATATATATATATATATATATATATATATATATATATATATATATATATATATATATATATATACACACACATACATATACCGATGTCTCTCCTACTTTGATAGGGTATAAGATAACTTCTATAGAAGCTAGTGTGTTATTAAGCACTTGACCATTTAAGGAAATTAAGATGCTTTTACATGCTCGGGCTATAGTTTCATCACATCCATTGTTTAACTGATGGATTATATAGTCAGTCTTGGCTACAAGCCCAATATATCAAGTGTATGAATTCAAACTTGTATTCATATAGTATTTATAGAGTTCAGCATACCTCAACCAAGGAGAGTGAAAGTCAGTTAATATGTGACATTCTGCAATTTATTGTTCAAGGCATTGCATGTTTTCTCTTTCACAAAGTTGACACGAAATGTATTCAAGATTTGAGTTTTGGGAAAGCTGCCAGATACGTCTATATCCTAGACGTATTCTGGCCACTATAACATCACATTGCCGAGTTCTTGCTCTATTAGTTATATATATGAATGTATCCTCACGATATTTATCATAATGTTTAATGCTACAACTTTCAGATTTTTTGTGAATATGTTTGTTCAGTAAGATTTTCATTAGATATTTGTTTAAGATATTATCTTTGTCTCTGCTAATGAAACACCCATATCAATTTCTACTACTGGTTTTTTACAGGCTGTCTTTGCAAACATGTCAACAGTGTCATGCTTTGAGATGCCAACATGTGATAGTATCCAAAAGAATATAATTTCAATCTTGTTTTCTTTAGCAGCTAAAACATTCATTCGGATATCACTGACTATTTTCTGGGTTTTACTACTATGTGCGTTCTTTGCCAGGAGTGCACTCTGCGAGTGCATATAAGTTCACTGCCTTTGTCTTTTAAAAATTCAGTGGCAAGGTATATGCAAGTTCGGTTAGCGTTGTTCTTGATCGATCATTGACGCGCTTTATTGTTGTATGTACAATACAAGATTGATTAAATATATTGCATGCACATCCAGTACATCTTCCACCTTATTCTACAGAACCGTCGGTATAGCACTGATACACATTGTTATACATAACATGGGTACTCTTAGTGAGGCTTTTCAGTGTTAATTGTTGTAATAATGTACTGTGTACACTATCTTTCTTGGGTGCATTTTTTAAATTAACTGATAGATCCCAGTTATCCTATGGACTATTTGGCTGATTAAGTAATAATTGAGTTGGGCACATATTTAAAATTTTGATGGAGTTTATTTATTTTGATGGAGAAATTTTGATTAAAATTTTGATAAATTTTTATACCTTGTAAAACCAAAATTCATAATCAGATTTTTCTCATAGTTAACTCCATGCTGAAAGGCAAATTTGATATAATTTCCACTCCAAACCATATACGAATACATTTAATCGTAATTCCAGTGGGTTTGTGGGTTAAGAAAAGCACTCACGTGGGTTATGAGGATATCCGGCGATGTAACGGCATGACATTAATGAGATCTCAGAATAATTGCCAAAATTATTGAATCTATAAAATACTGTCCTGCTGAACGCAGTGTTCGTAATCTGGGGGAAGTTGAATGATCGATGTGAAGTTCGTAGATAGATGGATGATCCCAAATACAATCGATGACAAGTAAGTTACTCCAGAACACCTCAGTCCCAAATTTAAGATGGCGGCTGTCTCTACCCAGTCTCTTGTTCGATGCGGTAGCGCATGCACCCTAGCGCCGAATGTTGGGACTCAGGAAATTATCGTAATAATTTATCCAACGTTCTGAAAGGATGGAGACATGGTTGACGTTAAATTATGTCATAATAAAGTAGTGGATATGACATTCACATATTTCTGGTGCAAATCAGTTAATTTAGATGACGTTAACTGAACGAGAATATTGAGAGTGGAAATTAATTTTATGTCTTTATTTACCGGAACATCTGATCGTGACTTTATAAATATTTCCAGTAAACAGCCAAACATATTATTAACTAGAAGTAAATCTATTACTAGTCGATAATCCTTAATAAAGAATGCGAAATGAAAGTGGATTTAATTCGATTCATTAATATATGGATATTATTCCCACTGACTGGGTGGCTGACGCAACCCCATGGACATGATTTCTAGAAGGGATCGGGCGTTCTACGCCTCAATTCTATAACTTTAATATCTCTACGGTACTGATTAGTAGTGTTAGTAAATAATAATATGTAGTACAAGAATTACCTATTATCATACTAGGGGTTAATAATTAAGTGTTGAAAATTTCCAACAGGATCTGGGAAACGGACAGAGGTGCAGGAGTTGTCAAGCATCGTCTGTGCTGTGATATACCGGAGAAAGTTCCCTACTGAACATTTATTTGTGATGCTGGATTTATCCTTGTTTGGAGTAAGATTCTCTGATTAATTCTGAGCAGGTCTCTGAGAGACGAGCTCACGTATACTTCACATGATTATATTCAAAAGATAGGTACCTAAAAGACTACGTAGTCACGGACTACTCGCGGATATTAAAGGGCGAATTTTGTTTCTTTTTTTTATATTATCTACTATCACGGAGGAGACAGCTATTCCTGGCAATAAACACACACACATATATATATATATATATATATATATATATATATATATATATATATATATATATATATATATATATATATATATATATATATATATATATATATGTCGTACCTAGTAGCCAGAACGCACTTCTCAGCCTACTATGCAAGGCCCGATTTGCCTAATAAGCCAAGTTTTCCTGAATTAATATATTTTCTCTAATTTTTTTCTTATGAAATGATAAAGCTACCCATTTCATTATGTATCAGGTAATTTTTTTTTTATTGGAGTTAAAATTAACGTAGATATATATCCGAACCTAACCAACCCTACCTAACCTAACCTAACCTATCTTTATAGGTTAGGTTAGGTTAGGTAGCCGAAAAAGTTAGGTTAGGTTAGGTTAGGTAGGTTAGGTTGTCGAAAAACAATTAATTCATGAAAACTTGGCTTATCAGGCAAATCGGGCATTGCATAGTAGGCTTAGAAGTGCGTTCTGGCTACTAGGTACGACATATATATATATATATATACACAAGCCTGAATGGTCCCCAGGACTATATGAAACTGAAAACTCACACCCCAGAAGTGACTCGAACCCATACTGCCAGTAGCAACGCAACTGGTATGTACTGGATGCCTTAATCCGTTTGACCATCATGACCGGACATAAGGAAGTGATAGCCGGCGCTATTTGAACCACATCCCTGCCGGCACTCGGATGGTAATCTTGGGCATAGCATTTTATCAAATCACCTCATCCTTTTGGGCACACGTGAGGAACACAAATGCGAACAAGCCTGAATGGTCCCCAGGACTATATGCAACTGAAAACTTACACCCCAGAAGTGACTCGAACCCATACTGCCAGGAGCAACGCAATTAATATGTACAGGACGCCTTAATCTGCTTGACCATCACGACCGGACATAAGGAAGTGATAGCCAACCAACCACTTCCTAGATAGCTATTTGAACCACTTCCCCGCCGGCGCTCGGATGGTAATCTTGGGCATAACATTTTATCAAATCACCTCATTCTTTGGGGCACACGTGAGGAACACAAATGCAACACAAAATATCCAAAAGAAAGACAGCGGAAAAATATGGACTTTTAACCTTATTCCAACACAGATTAAAACAACTTTTTTCAAAGGTCAATATGGGATTAGACAAGTATGAAGAAACTACAATTTTCAATGACAGAATTAACATATTGCTGGATGAAATATCTTGAAAGAGTCAATGTTTACCTCCAGATTAGTGATAGGATGTATGGTGGAAAAACTCTCTCCATATTTCTTAAGTAAAGTCAAGAATAACAAGAGTACAGCACTTGCGACTAGTATTAAAGCAGGTGATGGGACAGATATGACAAATACGGATGGGATTGTATGTTATGTTTGAGGTAAATTAGAGAGAGATTATACAAAAAATGTACGTAGACCAAGGTATGCGAGAGTATTTCCTTGGAAAATATACACGGGTTTTAACCCAGGATGACAACATGTCATTGTTGGAAGATGTAGATAAGCAGGAGGTGTGGAATGTGGTCAAGAGTTCAAAGAAGGGTAAATCATCTGGTTGTGATGGGTTCCCGGTGGAATTTTATTTTTATCTATGGAATGTCATTGGTAAAGACTTTGTACAAGTGGTGCAGTATAGCATACAGCATAGGAAGCTTAGCTTGTCACAATCTCATGGGATTATTAAGATAATTCCTGAAACTGGGGATTTGCATATTCTCATGAACTGGAGGCCACTTTTTTTGCTAAAACCAGGATTACAAAATAATCACGAAATTGTTGACAAATAGACTTAGGATTGCAATGGATAAAATTATATCAAAGGAACAGTTTTGTGGTGTGCATGGAAGAGCCATAACCAATTGTAATAATGTTGTTAGGGATGTTGTGTATTATGTGTCTCAGAATAATATTCTTTCCTCTATGATAAACCTCGACTGGTCGAAAGCTTTTGACTGTGTTGATGTTCAGTTTGTATTAGAAATGTTGGAGAGAGATGGAGTGGCACAATAATTTATTGATTGGATCCGTATCCATTATTAACAATGTCGAAGTAGCGTTTGTATCAATGGAGTCTTGAGTAAACCTTTTTAAATTGAAAGGTTGATACGTCAGGGATATCCCCTTTCAATGATTTTGTATGTTATCTTTCAAAAGCCATTGTACTTGGGAATAAAAAGCAATGACTATATTGTTCCATCCTGTCTTCCCAATGCGATGAAACTTTCTGTTGTTTGTTATGCAGACGATACAACTATTTTTGTATCGACAGAAGACTCACTGGTAAATGTTTAGGATGAGTTAAACAACTTTAGCAAGGCAACAGGTGCTGTCATTAACAAGGACAAAGCGGGTATGATGGGGCTCGGCAGTTGATGTAATAAAGTTACCTGGACAGGTTTATAGTTCAAGGTATTGGTGTCTATTAAAGTTCTCGGGATTTGCTGGTATAAAACATATGAAACAACATTGGTTACGAATTGGCAAGTACTATGTAGAAATATAATAGTAGCTACGAATAAGTTGTCAAAGAGGAAATCAACTCTGTTTCAAATGGCTGTAATTATCAATAATTAAATTTTGTCTAAAGTGCGGTATTTGTCTCACAATTTTCCAATTGACAAGAAAATTGCTATGGAGATTGACAAAACTATTTTTAAATATGTATGGTATGGTAGATACCAACCAATTAAACGGACTATACTATGTAAAGGTAAAAAAGTAGGTGAATAGGAATACTGAATGTGTACCATTAGTCTTTGGTTATCTTATGTGTTACCTTTAGAAAGGAAATAATAAGCAAAGGAATAGTGTAAATGCACCAGGGCATTTTTTTTAAATTAGTGGTAGCTACCTGATACATATGCCAGAGTATACTGACTCTGCCTTTATTTCACCTCACTTTTATTCATGTGCAATTGACGTTCTCAGGCGGATTTGTAATATTGTTGTTTTTTATAGGGGTTTTTAATGTTGAACAGTAAACAAGTGTATGATGTTCTGCTCCAACATATAGTTCCTAGAGTAAAGGAGGCATATCCACTCTGTAACTGGTGAGTAATATGGTCAAACCTTCATGCTAAATTTATTGCTCCTAAATAACGGGAACTATTGT
Source organism: Procambarus clarkii (assembly GCF_040958095.1). Classification (NCBI taxonomy): domain Eukaryota; kingdom Metazoa; phylum Arthropoda; class Malacostraca; order Decapoda; family Cambaridae; genus Procambarus; species Procambarus clarkii. The sequence goes on from NC_091183.1 coordinate 30,402,070, forward strand.
ATCGATATATTCAGGAGACTCTCCCTACTAATGATACGTTGTTGATGTTGGGCATTAAGGACAACAATAGGTGTGACCTGTGTACTGAAATTGAGAATAATTTGCATAGATTTTTTTATTTATGTAAACAGAAAGTTGTTCTTGTAAACTGGGTTACAGACACTCTTACAGAAATATGTGGACTAAGCATTAGAGTGGACTTAATGAAGGTTTCTTATGTTTCATATTGACATAAAATGCAAGAAAATTAAAAATACAATAATTATGCTACTTTCTGATTACATTTTTTTGTATGTGGATAGGCAGGCAGGAAGGTTACTCAATAGACAGAATATTGAAGATCTTGCGAGGCAGGATCAAGTATAACATTTGGAGTTTAAGTCTCACCCCTCGGTGATAATATGGTAAAGGGGTTTACTTAGAATTATATAAAATATATATAAATATATATTTCCCTTGTAAATTGATGTAAATCTGAATCTTTATATTGTATATTAATTAATAAAGAGAGAAAAAAGGTAAACATAACCAAATATTTGTACTAGCGAATACGGTTTAGTTCCTTCCAATATAGAAATTTTTTTACATTTCTTCCCTTGTAAATTTATGTAAATATGAATCTTTATATTTTATATTAATTAATAAAGAGAGAAAGAAAGTAAACATGCCTAAATATTTGTACTTGCGAACACGGTTTATTTCCTTCCCATTTAGAGCAAACTTTACATTTCTTAGTTTTCTATATTTTTTTTTTGTGCGGGGGGGGGGGTTCTCTGGACTTATAACTACTCCTCGCTTGTAAAAGGCTGATCCGGGTATGTATAAAGCAGTTTGAACTTTGTTAGTGTAGATTCCTTGTAATAAGAATGACATTAGACTATATGACCATCGTGACCCCTAGAGGATACATTGCTGATGCTATTTTGCTCAAAAAATGCTCTGAATTGAGCGAGGTTTAAAAAAAATTGTTGAGGGGAGCCTAACATAAACATCCATTCAGTTTATGTGTTTCCTATAACATATCTGCCATTTTCTCCCTTGTAGATAATGGTACATCCAATTTAGCAATCATCCTTTATTCCCAGATTGGCTAATTTGTAACAAATTACCTGCTCATTGGCTTCACTTGCTGCACCTTGCAGATCAACAAATACTCTACATTTATCTTACACATTACACAAACACTTTATGACACAGTCCACAGTTCTATTACCCTTGCTAAAACCAAAGAGGTTATTGTACATGCAATTCCCTACAAGTTTGAGTAGCTTATCCAACAATATTATTTCCATCATTTTTACAAACACAGGACCTTCAGGAAACCAAACTGTAACCTCCATTTGATTTGGGCGTAAGTATGGTTACAACCATATTCCATTTTCTTTGTATCCTTCCCTCGCTATATCTCATGCAATACTAACCAAGTATGGTGCTAGGTTTCACACCTGTTAAATAATTAAGAATGTCACATGGTACTCCAGCCTCTCCCGGAGTGTTAGAGTTGTCTCACTTACCAGCTGCAAGCAAATCAACAAAAGTATTTAAATCAGAAAAAGTTACTGAATTCCTAACATTTTCCACTACATAAGTTTTGCTTCAAGTATCTTCAGATAAGGAATCATACTAGCAGTAGTGGCCCATGTGTCTATTAATTTATTGACAACCTTCCCTGAGTCTGGGTGTGCTATGAATTTAGTCTTACATGCCTCGATTTTCTTCACTTCTCTCCATATACCTTTAAGGGTTTCCCGTTATCAACGTATTGAGTGAACTCTTGCTAGTAAGGTAAACTTCCTGTCTCCATGCTTACCGGATTACATCCTCCTATTTACTTCCGTCATTGTACTTTTCTCTTCTTCTTTCATTATGTTTTTGTTAAATTTTTTTTGCACACTTCATAACTTTCTCTCTCAGCCCGTGACTTGGTTATGTTCAGAATATTTGAATTTCTTTTACGTCCCTTTGCCTGCTTCTGTTATTCCCGTTACTTTTTCTTTGTAATATTTCCTCTGTTCTCGACAGTGTCTTCATAAAAACAATCAACGCAGTGAACAGTATAGTGTAGATACTTTCCTTCAGTAATTTGAATAAACAAACTTTTGTTGCCTTCAACAATATTTAATTTGAACCTTTGAAAATAGATTGGCCGTTTTTCCCAGTGGCAATTCACCATACAAGGCAAAGTAGTAGTTCTTGAACAACCTGATCATCCCACATGATCCTTTGAAGGTTTAAAATGTGATCATCGTCAATTCGTCGTCTCTAGATGCAAGTTGATTTATTATATATTAACAAACAGGTATCTGGATGATCTAATAAGAAATTTTAACAATTTGATGCCTTTAGCTTTAACACTTACCTCAGTTCCGAGGCTTGTATGCCGACCATTAAAGTCCCCAGTTATTTTATGAAGGATTAGTATAAATGCACTCCGATAAATAGTGAAGGTCAAAGTAGATCCCTGAAACATACAAATTCAATACGAAAAATTCCCGTCCCTTATTGATAATTTAACACAAGATACTCTCAGTACCCTGTGTTTTTTATAGTGGCTCTAATAACCCTTCTAGCATGCAGGTCTTAACATAATATAAGGTCCAATTATGTTATTTGTAGATAAAAAGGGGAAACCCTCTATATCAGTTATATTTCATTACTTCCTTATCAGTTATATTTCATTACGTTATATTTCATTACCCAAACTCGTATTCGAAAACAAAAATAATAATGGCGTTTGAAACTGAGAGACAAGAGTTACGAATAGAGGTTAGAGGCATTAAATATGCTAAAACTATTAGACAGAATAAAAAGTGACAATATGAGCACTGCATAGAATATAGTAATGGGAATCTACAAAATTGAAAAGGAAGAATTTCTGAGACCTGGAGCTTCAAAACAAGAGGCCATAGATTGAAGCTAACTAAACAAAACTTCCAAAGAAGTACAAGAAAATTTACTTTTGCAAACAGAGAGGAAGACCATTGCAACTAGTTATGTGAGAAGGTGGTGGAGACAATTATCATCATTAGATTCAAAGCATTATATGACAAAGAACACTGGGAAGACAGACACCATGAGCATAGCTCTCATTCTGTAATTACACTTAGGTAATTACTAGATTTGGTTTAGGAAATAAATTTAAAAAAAGAAATAGAAATTTGGCCAATAATAAATTACTAATATGCAGCTTTCATAAGCATATTACACATATAATTGTAATACATTCCCTTTAATTTCAAATCATATAAATGACTATATGATTTTCTACTGTTCTCACAGTGTCACGCCATCTCTTTCTTTCTATAGGCAGCAAGGATTCAGATGCCAGTGGTACTTTTATTAGCCAACTACTTGTACCCAGCCACGCGTTGCTGTGGCTCAGCAATGTGTGTGTGCGTTGCTGAGCCACAGCAACCATCCCATGTCCCCTAGTCCTCCCCCCCATTCCCCTCTCTCCTGTCCCCTCGTCCTCTCAAAAACTCCCCCATCCCCTCGTCCTTCGCACCATTCCCCCCCTCCCCAGCCCTCTTGTCCTCCCCACCATCCGTCCACTCCACCGTCCTCTCGTCCTCCCCACCATTCCACACTCCGCCATCCCTTAGACTTCTCCATCATCTCCATCTCCCCCGTCCCCTCGTCTTCCTTACCATTTCCCCCTTTCCCCTGTCCTATCATCCTCCCCTCCATCCCCCACTATCCTCTCCCCTTGTTCTCTCACCATTCTCCATTTACCTGTCCTCTCATCTCCCTCATCCCCAACTCCCCTGTTCCCTCGTACTCCCCATCATTACCCCCTTCCCCAGTCGCTTCGTCCTCCCCACCCTCCTTCAATCCCGTCCCTTCGTCCTGCCGACCATTCCACACTCCCCCGTCCGATGCATTCCCAAATGATCTAATGTTTCCATCAAAGAGTTGTGAACATCAAATAATCTGATAATCCCATCACTAAAAAATAAGAACAGTTAAAAAAACGAAAAAAAAAAAATATACCCACGAAATTAACGGTATAGTAAACAACACAGCTCATCTCCAATGCAATGTCACACAAAATAGTTAAATCAAAATTAAAATAAATCCAAATATATGAAAACTAAATTTATCAATGAAATCGGAAACAATGAAATGGAATCGTGACATATTTAGCAGCGTGTGTGTTGCTCTTACAAGCTGTTGCTTGTAAGTAAGATGGTGCAGTTTTTAGAAAAAAAAAAACTTTTACTTATCATCTATAAGCATCTATACTTATATTCACATCTATACTTATACTCACGAAATGAACGGTATGGTAAACAACAAAGCTCAATTCCAACACAATGTCAAGCGAAATATTTAAATCAAAATGAAAATAAATCGAAATCTATAAAATTCAATTTATCAAATGCAACCAGAAGCATTTAAATGAAATTGTAACATATTTAGTATAGCGTTTATTGCTCTTTCGTGCAAAAGACAATGGTGTTTTTAAAAAATGCATGTATGTACCTGTCACAGGTGTGGCAACTATATAGTATACATACAAAAACATGCGCGTTTTCGAATGGAACGTTGTGTCAAAATTTCAAAGCAATCGGTGAAGAACTTTCGGGGATTAGACCATGTGTTGCTCTACGTCCAACAGATGGCGCTGTTTTTCAAAAAAGTATATTTTTACCTGATACAGGTGTGGCATGTATATATAAGGTATATAAAAACATGTGCGTATTCGAATGCAACATTATGTCAACATTTCAAAGCAATCAGTAAAGAGTTTTCAGAGATTTCCTTCACATGAAAATTAACATGAAAAAACACAGTTAAAAAAAAACATGTTCTTATCTGTCCCAGACTTGACATCTATATAATATGTATATAAAAACACGCTCGTATGCGAATAGACTGTTGTGTCAAAATTTAAAAGCAATCGGTGAAGAACTTTCTGATATTAGCGATTTTGAACAAATTAACATTTACATTTTTATTTATAAATAACACCGATTATTAAACATAAACAAGAACATTTGCAGGCAAAAATCGTATTGGTATGTACTATTAGACGTTAATTATGGGTAAATGGACACTTCGATTTGTGCTTCATACTTCTAGGATTATATTTGATTAAATGCTCCTATTCGTAACAAAAAAATAATTGTGATATCATATAGCCATACATTTAAATGTTAACAGTTCAGAAAAGTTTTCTTCAACAATAATACAAATAATAAGTTGTCGATAATGTAAAAACAAAATATAGTAATTCATGAAACTTCTTGGCACCTCGAAATGTAGTTGCAAACGTTTCCACCCCCTCCTCTATCCATGAAATAAACTTTTGACTGCAACTGTACAATACAGTAAGATCATATTTGAAGATATTCAACATATTTTGAAAATACATTTACAAAACCTGCTTCTTTACCTATCATGATGGGTGCATCATCAGTCATCACGGAATATATTTTTAAAGGTGAACCTGTCGACTATACAATTTGTTTACTATTGCTTCAGCTCTTGTGGCGTGTCGAGGTAATGTTACCAAGTTAACAATTTCTTCACATATTTCACCAGCCTTCCTAAGTAATTTGGGCTTTGGCTTAAAGCAGTGTTTCCCAAACCTGGATAAATCCCCCAAAATTAGTAAAAATGGTTTTCTCATTTGGGTAGTAACACTCCTCTGAATACACATTAAAGTTTACCATAAAGTGTACAAGAAGAAGCACTGTGAAGAAAGTGATTAGTTTTGACCGTGTTGCCAGCTGGGGACAAATGAGATATGTATTATGCTGCTCCCATTTTATTGAAAACTGACTCGTATTTATCTCCTATATCTCATTAAACTCTAACTTTCACTCTGTTCTCCGTTGTCGTATCACATCATTGTCCCTGCACCTTTTATAAATTTTATACCTTGTAGTAAACTTATAGTGTAGTAGGTGACGGTCCGTGAGTCCAAAACAGAACGAATTAAAATCATAATTTTCATCTTTTTTCTTACCAAGAATGATTACTACCAAACGTTCTTATGTGCCAGACTTCACTGAGCTCGGTTTCACCAATAACGAAAACAAGGGGATGGTGAAACCACAGTGTTGTGTGTGCTTTGCTATTCCAGCAATGTCATTGAAAAAAGTATTGTTTCCATTGTTTAGAAGGCGTTATAAAGAAAAAGCGAGTTACCGACATACCTAAATGCTTTATTCTTCTTAAGAAACGTGATCTGACTTTAGGTTTGATCCACTCTTGCCTCTGTTTCCTTTCTGTCTCTTACTTTACTAGATTTCTCTCTTCTCTCTTTCCTTTTGGCCTCATGCAGTTTTCATTTATTTATTTATTTTTCCTTCAAGTTTGAGTTTTTCTCATTTATTCATTTTTTATTTTACTTCTTTTTTTCTTTGCTTCTTACCTTTCCTTTATATGTTTCTCTTAATCTTACCATCTTCTGTTATGTTTTACCCCTTTTTTCTGTTTCTTACCTTTCATCTCACTCTTACCTTTCTTATTCTTATCTATCATCTTATTCTTACCTTCCTCTTTATTCTTACCTTTTTCTTATTGTTATATTTAGTCTTATTCTTACCTGTCAACTTATTCTTAACTCTCATCTTATTCTTACCTCTCATCTTATTCTTACCAGTCGTCTTACTCTTACTTTTTTTCTTTCTCTTTCTCGCTCCTCACCTTCCATCTCACTTTCTTGCCAAATATATTAGTCTCTTCCAACTCTTCTCATTTCCTGACTTGATAATAGTCGATTCTTCCTACTCTGATGTGTAGTTTTGTTGTCAAATCTTCAGCCAAATCATATTGGGACTCATTGTCAGTAGGGTAAAGTATGACTGGAAGAGTCATTTCGATCGGCTTGTAGTGTTGCAAAAATGGTTCAGGAATGTTGTAAATGTTGAAAACAGGAAATTGTAATATGCTGCAAGGTTGCAATAAGTTGCAACATGATTTAATGGGGCAAGAAAGGTTTATATGGTGAACGAAATTAAAAGAAAAATTCCAAAGGGGTATTCAAAAATGTTTTCTTACAGTTTTCAACTTGTTTTGTACAGTTGTCAAATTGTTTTGTACAGTTTTCAAATTGTTATGTTCAGTTTTCATGTTGTTTTGTACAGTTTTCAAATTGTTTCTTACAGTAGAACGTTTTGTACACTGTAAATATGGTTTTGCATCCATAGATTTGCATTGTAACATGACATTAGAGAGAGAGAGAGAGAGAGAGAGAGAGAGAGAGAGAGAGAGAGAGAGAGAGAGAGAGAGAGAGAGAGAGAGAGAGAGAGAGAGAGAGAGAGAGAGAGAGAGAGAGAGAGAGAGAGAGAGAGAGAGAGAGAGAGAGAGAGAGAGAGAGAGAGAGAGAGAGAGAGAGAGAGAGAGAGAGAGAGAGAGAGAGAGAGAGAGAGAGAGAGAGAGAGAGAGAGAGAGAGAGAGGGAGTGAGAGACAGAGAGAGACAGAGAGAGAGAGAGAGAGAGAGAGAGAGAGAGAGAGAGAGAGAGAGAGAGAGAGAGAGAGAGAGAGAGAGAGAGAGAGAGAGAGAGAGAGAGAGAGAGAGAGAGAGAGAGAGAGAGAGAGAGGAGGAGGGAGGTTGGGTGGCTCCTTGGTGCTGTCTTTTTTTTAATATTTTAGGTGTTCAGAAGCTTGCTGGAATCTGTGCTTTGCGTGTGAAGTACGTGAATACTCAGTGATCGTTGTGGATAGTCTGCTGACAGCGTGGGCCGTGTTCCCTTCGTGATTTTGTGTGTACTCTGAACTGGGAATTGTGCGGCGCGACGCTATTGGGAATACACACAGGTCACCACCACCATCCTCCCCTTCCATCTCCTGCGTCCCACAGGTCAGGTCAGCTGGCTGGCATCTCTCTGTAGGGTGTGGTAACAGCCTGTGTTTCCCTACAGTACTTTCTCTGGGCGTGGCTATGTCGCACTATATTAAGATTTTGAATCTTAATATCTGTCACAGGATATCCTCCAGTTTTTCTAATGTGTTTGTGGTTATACCACAAGAAATAAGGAGTTTGTTCAGTGCAAGCAGGATAATTGTCTTAACATTTGCCATACACAATGCAAGACAGACGCTGACTTCTGCTGTACCCAAGTGCATCCTGAATCCTGAATCTCAGGATTCAGCTGAGTATGGCTGATGACTGTGGAGTACGATACAGAGTCTGATTGCAACGCAGCAAGATCATTCTAATTCTTACCTATTAGCCACATCTACTGATCAACAGGCTGCTTTTGTTCAGTTTTGCAAACTCTCCCAAACGTTTCTACAACAGAGAGAGACTCTGATTGACATTCTGTGGCTCACCGACTCCTTTAAGCATTGTGTGAAAATCAGAGCACAGATTCAACAAAAGACTCAAGCTTCTCTGCATAAAGCGCCGAGGTTGACAGTTTCTAGTCCTATCACATTGCTAGTAACTCCGAAGATAAAGCTTGGATGGAATCTATCCAGGATAAAGCCTCACAGGGAGCCTCGACCCACAACTTCTAATCTGCTATCCTTCTGCAGGTCTTCTAGACACATCATTGTTGCAGCCAACACCTTCCGTCACACCAACTGAGGAAGCGCACAGCAGTTCAAAGATAACACCCAGTGTGATTTCCACTCCTGCCAATTCCGACACACAGACAACTATATCTACAGCTGTCAATCAAGAGAAGCACACAGCACCTGTACAAGGGCCAAAGCAAAACTCTACCAGCCAGAATAGGCCTAGAGGGAGTGGGCGTAGGCGGGTGCGCCCTAACTAGCGTTCTCGGCCTACACACCCTCAGCCACAACATAACCATAACTAGGCACTGCATCACCAACCTCAACAAGGCCCTGAATAACGTCAACACCAACAACACATTCAGCACAGGTTTCAGCTCTTTAATCGCCGACTTGGCTCTAGCAGTAACCAGTGAATGATAGGGTACACCCCACATAATTAAAACATTTAACACTGAAAAGCATCACTGAGAGTACCCAGGTTATGAGTAACGATGTGTATCAGTGCTATACTAACGGTTCTGTAGAAGAAGGTGGAAGATGTACCGATGTGCATATAAAATATTTAAACAATCTTATCTCGTGCACACAGCAATGAAGCGAGTGAATGATTGGGCAAGAACAACTCAAACCAAGCATACCTTGCCACTGAATTTTTAAAAGTCAAAGGCAGTGATCCTATATATTTTGACTCCCAGAGTGCACTCCTGGCATTGAATGCACACATTAGTAACACCCAGAAAATAGTCAGTGATATTTGAATGAAAGTTTTAGCTGCTAAAGAAAACAAATTTGAAATTAAATACTCTTGGATACCATCACATGTTGGCATCTCAACACATGACACTGTTGATACGCATGCAACGACATCCAATCAGGAGAAAAAAACGGTGTTAGAAATTGATATGGGAGTTTCATTAGCAGTGACAGAGATAATACTTAAACAAATATCTAATGAAAATCTTACTGACCTAACAAATTCACAAAGACCTGAAAGTTGTAGCACTAAACATTATGATAAATATTGCGAGGAGACATTTATATATGAAACTAGTAGAGCAAGAACTCGGCATTGTGATGTTCAAGGGGCCAGAATACGCTTGGGATATAGACGTATCTGGCAGCTTTCTCAAAAACCCTAATGTCGAGTACACTGTGTGTCAACTTTGTGAAAGAGAAAACATGCACTGCCCTGAAAATTATATAGTAGAATGTCCCATATTGACTGACCTCTGCCCTCCTGGGCTACGGTATGCTTAACTCTGTAATACTATATAAATACTGGAAAACTTGATGATATGTTGGACTTGTACCCAAGACTCACTATGTAATGTATCAGTTATACAACGTTATGTATCTATAACCTGTTTATAGTGTATCCGGATGGGAAACACCCTGATAACAGGTCCTTGTCCACCACAAAAAATATGAGTGGATATTGTATGGATAGACGATGAGATACAAGTTCTTTTGTTAATATGGAGTGAATGGAGAAATATTGAGAGAAAAACCTCATCAATAGAAGTATCAAGAGAATAGCTAGAAAATATTGAGGAAACAGACGACTAAACCACTTTTTTACTAATACGAATCACTGACGGACCGTAGGATGCCCGAAACTCACTAAGTCAGGTTAGGTTTTATCTTAACGTTAGTGAAATAATTGGGAATATACCCGAAAAAGTATTCGGCTAGTTTAGTTGGCAAAGTCACAAGATGATGGGAATTGATAATTAGGATGGAAATCAGATCTCCTTCTGTGGAAAATACTTGTAAGAATAAACCTATGTGAACTGATGTTCCAATTCTTACATTGAAATGACAATGTAACATAGTATTGGAAATAACATCACCCCTCAGGTTTCCTGAAATCTTGTAGAAATGGTGAGTTTATTAGTAAACTCGGTTAAAATTCGCAGATAATGAATTGAGCAATATGAAGGCGAGCGAAGAGATCTTGCATTAGTTTTGAAACTGGTCTGATTATCGCGACATCTGCACAGTTATATATGTTGAATCAGAGAACATACAAAATGAAGATGGTTACCTGAAGTTAGACTTAATCATAAAATAACTACCTGCCAGATGAGCCAGCAAAAAAAGGTTGAGTAGGGAAACATTGTGTGATCAGTGATCATCAATTTACACAAATATATCTCTCTCAAAGTATACAATGAGTACGATACAGAAAAAAAAGTTGGATAGAGATATTAGATGGAAGTTTTTGTGTGATGAGTCGGCGTAACTATTTTCAGAGTTGAACAGAGGATTATTGTCAAATTATGAAGGATGACTCAGGTATATTATGCGGGTTTGGAATGAAATTGATAGGTTAGGTAGGTTGTTTGAGTTGTGATGAGCATGTGTAAGAGTGTGGAATGGGTATTTTGTGTGGTTTGAAATTGTGAAATGAGGGAGTGTTTGTATACCTTAGCGACATCTATTGAAAGATATTTTGTAACTACATAGCTAGTGTAAGGGATTTGATCGAAGAAAGAGAGTACCTGAGAAGTGTTGTTTTCCATCTTAACAAGTAAGAAATATTGAACATTGCATGAACAATTTTGAACAGATCTCACACACGGGATGTAATAGGATCTTTTGTTGGAAAACTATAAGTTTTTGGATAAGTAGTCTCATTTGAAAAACTAATACTACTTGTCAAAAACTAAGACTGCTTACTACTAAAACTCGTTTGAAAATGTACTTGTATTTGTAAGTATGATGAGAATAGTTTCAACTTGCATTGGTAAAGTCTCCATACTTGAGATTTCTGAACAAAAATGAAGAGCGCCAGTTGAGCGAGGGATATTTTGAGAGTTTGTATTTTGAGTAAGTGATTGTTTTTGTGACAGTGATTTGCGAAGAAAATTGAGAATTGTGCAAGTTTGTGGTTGGTTGTGTGTGATTTAAGTGGAAGTGACATTGTGTTTTAGAAAGCATGTGAAAGACTGCCCATTTGTGTAATGAGACTGAGTAGGATCGAGAAATTCAGGGCCGTCTTAACAGTGACCTCTCCAATATCTTCCCTTATCCAGCAAGAAGAGTCATATCTCTAGGACCTGCAGATTCCCTGAGATTAAGAGATTCATTTGATATAGGTGACGACTAGCAAGATTACCTATTAGGGGAGAAAAGATAAAAACTAAAATGTCTTTGCAAGGGGGCTTATGCTCTAGATGTATACAAGATGGCGATGGGCCGACCAGGATTGCGCCAAAATGTGAGTGCGCCAGCCATTTGACGACTGGCTGGCCATGGTTACGTGACGAGTCTGACCAATAGGGAGCCCGCTCCCAAGGCTGTGATGTCACCAGGCCGCTGGGCTGAGGGTTGCAGAGCGCCAGGCGCTCAGAGTCACACGGCCGAACAGAGTCACAGAGCAGACGTGCACCGAAGGGGCTCTTAAATTTGGAGGTTGAAGAGCCTTGACCAGAGGATACATGTATCCTGACGTGTGTCATAGCACAACAGAAGACTAGAAGACTAGCACTACAGAAGACTAGAAGACTAGCACTACAGAAGACTTCAGGGAAGTACGAAGAAGTCGAGTTCCAGAGGTGAAGGGCGCCGAGGACTGTGAGCTGTTAGTCTTGGAGGAGTTGGGGATGGAGACGACGGCCGAAGCAGCGATTGGTACTCCGCCAGCAGGCCCCTAAAGACAACACAGTGTTGCTGTGACTTGGGACTTGGAAGGGAGGCATCATGTCCGAATCTAGGAGAATTAGTCTCAGTGAAAGAAGGAGTGAGGGAGACGACGCGCACAGGAACTACTGGTAGGACCAGTTTGGAGGAACTCCAATTTAGGATAGAGGACGGCGACAACACACTGCTTCACGACACCTGTGGACCTGTGACTCTCGACCGGAACGCCGAGGAGCGACCCAGGAACCGGGGATCACTACAACCATCGGAGGCCAGGCATCTAAAGGCAGGATGTACTAAGATAGATCAATCATTATTTCCCTCCCACTTTCCCTTGAGAATTAGGCATGTTAGGCCCATATATATATATATATATATATATATATATATATATATATATATATATATATATATATATATATATATATATATATATATATATATATGTCGTACCTAGTAGCCAGAACGCACTTCTCAGCCTACTATGCAAGGCCCGATTTGCCTAATAAGCCAAGTTTTCATGAACTAATGTTTTTTCGATTACCTAACCTACCTAACCTAACCTAACCTAACTTTTTCGGCTACCTAACCTAACCTAACCTACAGAGATAGGTTAGGTTAGGTTAGGTAGGGTTGGTTAGGTTCGGTCATATATCTACGTTAATTTTAACTCCAATAAAAAAAATTGCCCTCATACATAATGAAATGGGTAGCTTTATCATTTCATGAGAAAAAAACTTGAGAAATATATTAATTCAGGAAAACTTGACTTATTAGGCAAATCGAGCCTTGCATAGTAGGCTGAGAAGTGCGTTCTGGCTACTAGGTACGACATATATGTATATATATATATATATATATATATATATATATATATATATATATATATATATATATATATATATATATATATATATATATATATATATATATATATATATATATATATTATTAAATATGACCGAAAAAGTAAGATTAATAATTCTAACACGAATTTTCTCAATCTTTCGTACATTACGCTTCACTGTTGGAGGTAAATCAAATTCTACCCACCTCAAGACTCCGCTCCAATATAGAAGCATCAAGAAATATGGACCAATAGGCTTTCTACAAACACTTCTATTCAATACCCATTGTTTCTGTTCTGTCTTGTGTTGATACTTTTAATACCCTATTAATATCCCCTCCTGTTCTGTCTTGTGTTAATGCCACATCACCCTTCCCACCTCACTCAAATGTAGATATAATATCAGAGAGACGTAAGTTCTAATCAGTTGTGTATTTGTGAAGTCTTTGAAAATGTAATAAGTTTTACGAAACGCGCCCGTGTCGCGTCAGACTAGAAATAAAAATGAATTTTGGAGAAGTGATTTTTGATTTACCTCCAACAGTGAAGCGTAATGTACGAAAGATTGAGAAAATTCGTGTTAGAATTATTAATCTTACTTTTTCGGTCATATTTAATAATATATGTCTACAGGAAAGACTGCTACCAAAATATACTAATATATATATATATATATATATATATATATATATATATATATATATATATATATATATATATATATATATATATATATATATATGTTATACCTAGTAGCCAGAATGCAGTATTCGGCCTACTATGCAAGGGCCGATTTGCCTATTAAACCAAGTTTTCAGGAATTTATATATTTTTTCATTTTTTTTCTTATGAAATGATAAAGCTATCCATTTCATTATGTATGAGTTCATTTTATTTAATTTGAGTTAAAACTAAGATAGATATATGAGTGAACCTAATCTACCCTACCTAACCTAACATACCCTACCTAACCTAACCTAACCTACTTTAACCTACCTAAACCTACTCTGATGGTAATCTTGGGCATGGTATTCAATCAAATCACCTCATTCTTTGGAGCACACGTGAGGAACACAAATGCGAACAAGCCTGAATGGTCCACAGGCATATATGCAACTGAAAACTCACACCCCAGAAGTGACTCAAACCCATACTGCCAGGAGCACTCTGCAACTGGTGTACAGGACCCCTTAACCACTCGAGCATCACGACTGGACAAAAGATGATGGTAGATGACGGCTACCATTGTCTTTTGTTTTTTTGCTCCACACTAATAATATCAGAAAGTAACCCTGGGCTGGCAGCATTATATAAGTTTGAAATAGAGCGTTGCAGGGGCGCAAAGAGGAGTAACCTAGCTGGTGACTAGTGAAAGGGAGAAGATTCATGTGAGTACTGGAGGGTCCGGTATATTATTGTACGTGTCTCGGTGGGGAAGAACGGTGGAGGTGCTGCAGGCTGCAGGGTCGAGGACTCGTAGTGTAAGTTGGGCTTTCTCCTCTCCCTCGTGGGTTCAAGGTCGGATCGTGGGCAACGACCTAACTTGTGGCAAGACTTGGAGAGCTCCCTGGGTGGACAGTGGTAACCGAGTAGAAGGGTACGAAGACCCGCAGAGTGGGGGTTACAGTACTAAGTAACATAGCAGCTCCTTTGTTTGACTGTTCCTCCCGTCACTCAAGGCCAAAGAACACTGTCACACAACCGAAACTTATACCTAATGTTATGTTGTAGTGGGAATATACGGTTGCTAAACTATAATTACATTGTATGAAAAGTTCTACTGTATGAAACATTTTTTAACAGTGCAAAACAATACGGAAAATGAAAAAAAAAATTGTAATTCCACTTAGAAATTTCCGTTCGTCACATATTCCCTTCTTACACTATTAAATCATGATCAACCTTGCAACAAGTTACAAATTAGTGTTAATTCCCTGCAATGTTGCTATGCAAAATTCAAGCATTGTTCAACAATGTTTGTGCAGCATTGCAAGCCGATGGAAGGGGAACTATGCAGTCAAATTTTATGCTTCTATCGTCCGCACTTGATAGTAGGGGCGAGTGTTACTATGTTCTTTGATGTAATTACAGCATGGACCTCAGCGTGGACCTCAGCAAGGCCTGGTGCGGAGTGCGTCAGTGTTCGAGGTGTCAGCGGAAGGCCAAGACGCCAACGTGACCCTCAAACAGCTCTACCAACTCACCAACAATGCTCGATACGTAGGTCACTCTCACATTATTGCTGCGACAGGTAGGTCACTCTCAAAATATTGCTGCTGCAGGTAGGTCACTCTCACATTATTGCTGCCGCAGGTAGGTCACTCTCACATTATTGCTGCGACAGGTAGGTCACTCTCACATTATTGCTGCTGCAGGTAGGTCACTCTCACATTATTGCTGCCACAGGTAGGTCACTCTCACATTATTGCTGCCGCAGGTAGGTCATTCTCACATTATTGCTGCCGCAGGTAGGTCCCTCTCACATTATTGCTGCGACAGGTAGGTCACTCTCACATTATTGCTGCTGCAGGTAGGTCACTCTCACATTATTGCTGCTGCAGGTAGGTCACTCTCACATTATTGCTGCGACAAGTAGGTCACTCTCACATTATTGCTGCGACAGGTAGGTCACTCTCACATTATTGCTGCCGCAGGTAGGTCACTCTCACACTATTACTGCGACAAGTAGGTCACTCTCACATTCTTGCTGCGACAGGTAGGTCACTGTCACATTATTGCTACTGCGGGTAGGTCACTCTCACATTATTGCTGCCGCAGGTAGGTCACTCTCACATTATTGCTGCGACAAGTAGGTCACTCTCACATTCTTGCTGCGACAGGTAGGTCACTCACATTATTGCTGCCGCAGGTAGGTCACTCTCACATTATTGCTGCCGCAGGTAGGTCACTCTCACGTTATTGCTGCCGCAGGTAGGTCACTCTCACATTATTGCTGCCGCAGGTAGGTCACTCTCACATTATTGCTGCGACAAGTAGGTCACTCTCACATTATTGCTGCCGCAGGTAGGTCACTCGCACATTATTGCGGCCGCAGGTAGGTCACTCTCACATTATTGCTGCCGCAGGTAGGTCACTCTCACATTATTGCTGCGACAAGTAGGTCACTCTCACATTCTTGCTGCGACAGGTAGGTCACTCACATTATTGCTGCCGCAGGTAGGTCACTCTCACATTATTGCTGCCGCAGGTAGGTCACTTTCACATTATTGCTGCCGCAGGTAGGTCACAATCACATTATTGCTGCGACAAGTAGGTCACTCTCACATTATTGCTGCAACAGGTAGGTCACTCTCTCATTATTGCTGCCACAGGTAGGTCACTTTCACATTATTGCTGCCACAGGTAATCTTGAGGTTATCATGAGATGATTTCGTTTTTTTTTTAGTGTCCCCGCGGCCCGGTCCTCGACCAGACCTCCACCCCCAGGAAGCAGTCCGTGACAGCTGACTAACACCCAGGTACCTATTTTACTGCTAGGTAACAGGGGCATAGGGTGAAAGAAACTCTGCCCAATTGTTTCTCGCCGGCGCCTGGGATCGAACCCAGGACCACAGGATCACAAGTCCAGCGTGCTGTCCGCTCGGCCGACCGGCTCCTCACCCGGTAGGTCACTCTCACATTATTGCTGCCACAGGTAGGTCACTTTCACATAATTGCTGCCACAGGTAGGTCACTATAACATTATTACTGCCGCAGGTAGGTCACTCTCACATTACTGCTGCCAAAGGTAGGTCACTCTCACATTATTCCTGCCGCAGGTAGGTCACTCTCACATTATTGCTGCCACAGGTAGGTTACTCTCACATTATTCCTGCCGAAGGTAGGTCACTCTCACATTATTGCTGCCACAGGTAGGTCACTCTCACATTACTGCTGCCGCAGGTAGGTTACTCTCACATTATTGCTGCGACAGGTAGGTCACTCTCACATTATTACTGCCACAGGTAGGTCACTCGCATTATTGCTGCCAAAGGTAGGTCACTCTCACATTATTGCTGCCAGAGGTAGGTCACTCTCACATTATTGCTGCCACAGGTAGGTCACTCTCACATTATTGCTCCCACAGGTAGGTCACTCTCACATTATTGCTGCCACAGGTAGGTCACTCTCACATTATTGCTCCCACAGGTAGATCACTCTCACATTATTGCTGCGACAGGTAGGTCACTCACATTATTGCTCCGATAGGTAGGTCACTCTCACATTATTGCTGCTGCAGGTAGGTCACTCTCACATTATTGATGTTGCAGGAAGGTCACTCTCATATTATTACTGCCACAGTTAGATCACTCTCACATTATTACTGCCGCAGGTAGGTCACTCTCACATTAATGCTGCCGCAGGTAGGTCACTCTCACATTATTGCTGCGACAGGTAGATCACTCTCACATTATTGCTGCCGCAGGTAGATCACTCTCATATTATTGCTGCTGCAGGTAGGTCACTCTCACATTATTACTGCCACAGGTAGGTCACTCTCACATTATTGCTGCGACAGGTAGGTCACTCTCACATTATTGCTGCAGCAGGTAGGTCACTCTCACATTATTGCTGCCACAGGTAGATCACTCTCACATTATTGCTGCCGCAGGTAGATCACTCTCACATTATTCCTGCTGTAGGTAGGTCACTCTCACATTATTACTGCAACAGGTAGGTCACTCTCACATTATTGCTGCCGCAGGTAGGTCACTCTCAAATTATTGCTCCGACAGGTAGGTCACTCTCACATTATTACTGCCACAAGTAGGTCATTCTCACATTATTGCTGCGACAGGCTTGTCACTCTCACATTATTGCTGCCGCAGGTAGGTCATTCTCACATTATTGCTGCGACAGGTAGGTCACTCACATTATTGCTCCGACAGGTAGGTCACTCTCATATTATTGCTGCGACAGGTAGGTCACTCTCACATTATTGCTGCCGCAGGTAGGTCACTCTCACATTATTGCTGCTGCAGGTAGATCACTCTCACATTATTGCTGCGACAGGTAGGTCACTCTCACATTATTGATGCTGCGGGTAGGTCACTCTCACATTATTACTGCCACAGGTAGGTCACTCTCACATTATTGATGCTGCAGGAAGGTCATTCTCACATTATTGCCGCCGCAGGTAGGTCACTCTCACATTCTTGCTGCGACAGGTAGGTCACTCACATTATTGCTTCCGCAGGTAGGTCACTCTCACATTCTTGCTGCGACAGGTAGGTCACTCACATTATTGCTGCCGCAGGTAGGTCACTCTCACATTCTTGCTGCGACAGGTAGGTCATTCACATTATTGCTGCGACAGGTAGGTCACTCTCACATTATTGCTGCGACAGGTAGGTCACTCTCACATTATTGCTGCTGAAGGTAGGCCTTTCTCACATTATTGCTGCCGCAGGTAGATCACTCTCACATTATTGCTGCGACAGGTAGCTCACTCTCACATTATTGCTGCCGCAGGTAGGTCATTCTCACATTATTGCTGCGACAGGTAGGTCACTCACATTATTGCTGCGACAGGTAGGTCACTCTCACATTATTGCTGCTGAAGGTAGGCCTTTCTCACATTATTGCTGCCGCAGGTAGGTCACTCTCACATTCTTGCTGCGACAGGTAGGTCACTCACATTATTGCTGCCGCAGGTAGGTCACTCACATTCTTGCTGCGACAGGTAGGTCACTCACATTATTGCTGCGACAGGTAGGTCACTCTCACATTATTGATGCTGCGGGTAGGTCACTCTCACATTATTACTGCCACATGTGGGTCACTCTCACATTATTGATGCTGCGGGAAGGTCACTCTCATATTCTTGCTGCGACAGGTAGGTCACTCACATTATTGCTGCCGCAGGTAGGTCACTCTCACTTTATTGCTGCAACAGGTAGGTCACTCTCACATTATTGCTGCCACAGGTAGGTCACTTTCACATTATTACTGCCGCAGGTAGGTCACTCTCACATTATTGCTGCGACAGGCAAGTCACTCACATTATTGCTGCGACAGGTAGGTCACTCTCACATTATTGCTGCGACAGGTAGGTCACTCTCACATTATTGCTGCGACAGGTAGGTCACTCTCACATTATTGCTGCGACAGGTAGGTCACTCTCACATTATTGCTGCGACAGGTTGGTCACTCTCACATTATTGCTGCTGCAGGTAGGTCACTCTCACATTATTACTTTCACAGGTAGGTCACTCTCATAATATTGCTGCTGCGGGTAGGTCATTCTCATAATATTGCTGCTGCAGGTAGGTCACTCGTACATTATTGATGCGACAGGTAGGTCACTCTCACATTATTGATGCTGCGGGTAGGTCACTCTCACATTATTACTGCCACAGGTAGGTCACTCTCACATTATTGATGCTGCGGGTAGGTCATTCTCAGATTATTGCTGCCGCAGGTAGGTCACTCTCACATTCCTGCTTCGACAGGTAGGTCACTATCACATTATTGCTGCTACAGGTAGGTCACTCTCACATTATTGTTGCCGCAGGTAGGTCACTCTCATAATATTGCTGCTGCAGGTAGGTCACTCTCATAATATTGCTGCTGCAGGTAGGTCACTCTCATAATATTGTTGCCGCAGGTAGGTCACTCTCATAATATTGCTGCTGCAAGTAGGTCACTCTCATAATATTGCTGCTGCAGGTAGGTCACTCTCATAATATGGCTGCTGAAGGTAGGTCACTCTCATAATATTGCTGCTGCAGGTAGGTCACTCTCATAATATTGCTGCTGCAGGTAGGTCACTCTCATAATATTGCTGCTGCAGGTAGGTCACTCTCATAATATTGCTGCTGAAGGTAGGTCACTCTCATAATATTGCTGCTGCAGGTTGGTCACTCCCACATTCTTGCTGCCACAGGTAGGTCACTCTCACATTATTACTGCCGCAGGTAGGTCACTCTCACATTATTGCTGCTGCAGGTAGGTCACACTCACATTATTGATGCTGCAGGAAGGTCATTCTCACATTTTTACTGCCGCAGGTAGGTCACTCTCACATTATTACTGCCGCAGGTAGGTCACTCTCACATTATTGCTGCGACTGGTAGGTCACTCTCACATTATTGCTGCCGCAAATAGGTCACTCTCACATTATTGCTGCGACAGGTAGGTCACTCTCACATTATTGCTGCGACAGGTAGATCACTCTCACATTATTGATGCTGCAGGTAGGTCACTCTCACAATATTGCTGCCGCAGGTAGGTCGCTCTCACATTATTGCTGCGACAGGTAGGTCACTCTCACATTATTGATGCTGCAGGTAGGTCACTCTCACATCATTGCTGCCACAGATAGGCCACTTTCACATTATTACTGCGGCAGGTAGGTCACTCTCACATTATTGCTGCCGCAGGTAGGTCACTCTCACAATATTGCTGCGACAGGTAGGTCACTCTCATATTATTGCTGCGACAGGTAGGTCACTCTCACATTATTGATGCCGCAGGTAGGTCACTCTCACAATATTGCTGCGACAGGTAGGTCACTCTCACATTATTGCTGCGACAGGTAGGTCACTCTAACAATATTGCTGCGATAGGTAGGTCACTCTCACAATATTGTGCGACAGGTAGGTCACTCTCACATTATTGCTGCGACAGGTAGGTCACTTTCACATTATTACTGCCACAGGTAGGTCACTCTCATATTATTGTTGCAGTAGGTAGGTCACTCTCACATTATTGCTGCTGCAGGTAGTTCACTCTCACATTATTGCTGCGACAGGCAGGTCACTCACATTATTGCTGCGACATGTAGGTCACTCTCACATTACTGATGTTGCGGGTAGGTCACTCTCACATTATTGCTACGACAGGTAGGTCATTCTCACATTATTGATGCAGCAGGTTAGTCACTCTCACATTCTTGCTGCGACAAGTAGGTCACTCTCAGATTATTGCTGCCTCAGGAAGGTCACTATAACATTATTGCTGCAACAGGTAGGTCACTCTCACATTATTGCTGCTGCAGGTAGGTCACTCTCACATTATTGCTGCGACAGGCAGGTCACTCACATTATTGCTGTCGCATGTAGGTCACTCTCACATTATTGCTGCAACAGGTAGGTCACTCTCAGATTATTGCTGCCTCAGGTAGGTCACTATAACATTATTGCTGCAGCAGGTAGGTCACTCTCACATTATTGCTGCCTCAGGTAGGTCACTATAACATTATTGCTGCCGCTGGTAGGTCACTATAACATTATTGCTGCCTCAGGAAGGTCACTCTCACATTATTGCTGCTGCAGGTAGGTCACTCTCATAATATTGCTGCTGCAGGTAGGTTACTCTCATAATATGGCTGCTGAAGGTAGGTCACTCTCATAATATTGCTGCTGCAGGTAGGTCACTCTCATAATATTGCTGCTGCAGGTAGGTCACTCTCATAATATTGCTGCTGCAGGTAGGTCACTCTCATAATATTGCTGCTGAAGGTAGGTCACTCTCATAATATTGCTGCTGCAGGTTGGTAACGCTCACATTCTTGCTGCCACAGGTAGGTCACTCTCACATTATTACTGCCGCAGGTAGGTCACTCTCACATTATTGCTGCCGCAGGTAGGTCACTCTCACATTCTTGCTGCGACAGGTAGGTCACTCACATTATTGCTGCGACAGGTAGGTCACTCTCACATTATTGCTGCGACAGGTAGGTCACGCTCACATTATTGCTGCTGAAGGTAGGCCTTTCTCACATTATTGCTGCCGCAGGTAGATCACTCTCACATTATTGCTGCGACAGGTAGCTCACTCTCACATTATTGCTGCCGCAGGTAGGTCATTCTCACATTATTGCTGCGACAGGTAGGTCACTCACATTATTGCTGCGACAGGTAGGTCACTCTCACATTATTGCTGCTGAAGGTAGGCCTTTCTCACATTATTGCTGCCGCAGGTAGGTCACTCTCACATTCTTGCTGCGACAGGTAGGTCACTCACATTATTGCTGCCGCAGGTAGGTCACTCACATTCTTGCTGCGACAGGTAGGTCACTCACATTATTGCTGCGACAGGTAGGTCACTCTCACATTATTGATGCTGCGGGTAGGTCACTCTCACATTATTACTGCCACATGTGGGTCACTCTCACATTATTGATGCTGCGGGAAGGTCACTCTCATATTCTTGCTGCGACAGGTAGGTCACTCACATTATTGCTGCCGCAGGTAGGTCACTCTCACTTTATTGCTGCAACAGGTAGGTCACTCTCACATTATTGCTGCCACAGGTAGGTCACTTTCACATTATTACTGCCGCAGGTAGGTCACTCTCACATTATTGCTGCGACAGGCAGGTCACTCACATTATTGCTGCGACAGGTAGGTCACTCTCACATTATTGCTGCGACAGGTAGGTCACTCTCACATTATTGCTGCGACAGGTAGGTCACTCTCACATTATTGCTGCGACAGGTAGGTCACTCTCACATTATTGCTGCGACAGGTTGGTCACTCTCACATTATTGCTGCTGCAGGTAGGTCACTCTCACATTATTACTTTCACAGGTAGGTCACTCTCATAATATTGCTGCTGCGGGTAGGTCATTCTCATAATATTGCTGCTGCAGGTAGGTCACTCGTACATTATTGATGCGACAGGTAGGTCACTCTCACATTATTGATGCTGCGGGTAGGTCACTCTCACATTATTACTGCCACAGGTAGGTCACTCTCACATTATTGATGCTGCGGGTAGGTCATTCTCAGATTATTGCTGCCGCAGGTAGGTCACTCTCACATTCCTGCTTCGACAGGTAGGTCACTATCACATTATTGCTGCTACAGGTAGGTCACTCTCACATTATTGTTGCCGCAGGTAGGTCACTCTCATAATATTGCTGCTGCAGGTAGGTCACTCTCATAATATTGCTGCTGCAGGTAGGTCACTCTCATAATATTGTTGCCGCAGGTAGGTCACTCTCATAATATTGCTGCTGCAAGTAGGTCACTCTCATAATATTGCTGCTGCAGGTAGGTCACTCTCATAATATGGCTGCTGAAGGTAGGTCACTCTCATAATATTGCTGCTGCAGGTAGGTCACTCTCATAATATTGCTGCTGCAGGTAGGTCACTCTCATAATATTGCTGCTGCAGGTAGGTCACTCTCATAATATTGCTGCTGAAGGTAGGTCACTCTCATAATATTGCTGCTGCAGGATGGTCACTCCCACATTCTTGCTGCCACAGGTAGGTCACTCTCACATTATTACTGCCGCAGGTAGGTCACTCTCACATTATTGCTGCTGCAGGTAGGTCACACTCACATTATTGATGCTGCAGGAAGGTCATTCTCACATTTTTACTGCCGCAGGTAGGTCACTCTCACATTATTACTGCCGCAGGTAGGTCACTCTCACATTATTGCTGCGACTGGTAGGTCACTCTCACATTATTGCTGCCGCAAATAGGTCACTCTCACATTATTGCTGCGACAGGTAGGTCACTCTCACATTATTGCTGCGACAGGTAGATCACTCTCACATTATTGATGCTGCAGGTAGGTCACTCTCACAATATTGCTGCCGCAGGTAGGTCGCTCTCACATTATTGCTGCGACAGGTAGGTCACTCTCACATTATTGATGCTGCAGGTAGGTCACTCTCACATCATTGCTGCCACAGATAGGCCACTTTCACATTATTACTGCGGCAGGAAGGTCACTCTCACATTATTGCTGCCGCAGGTAGGTCACTCTCACAATATTGCTGCGACAGGTAGGTCACTCTCATATTATTGCTGCGACAGGTAGGTCACTCTCACATTATTGATGCCGCAGGTAGGTCACTCTCACAATATTGCTGCGACAGGTAGGTCACTCTCACATTATTGCTGCGACAGGTAGGTCACTCTAACAATATTGCTGCGATAGGTAGGTCACTCTCACAATATTGTGCGACAGGTAGGTCACTCTCACATTATTGCTGCGACAGGTAGGTCACTTTCACATTATTACTGCCACAGGTAGGTCACTCTCATATTATTGTTGCAGTAGGTAGGTCACTCTCACATTATTGCTGCTGCAGGTAGTTCACTCTCACATTATTGCTGCGACAGGCAGGTCACTCACATTATTGCTGCGACATGTAGGTCACTCTCACATTACTGATGTTGCGGGTAGGTCACTCTCACATTATTGCTACGACAGGTAGGTCATTCTCACATTATTGATGCAGCAGGTTAGTCACTCTCACATTCTTGCTGCGACAAGTAGGTCACTCTCAGATTATTGCTGCCTCAGGTAGGTCACTATAACATTATTGCTGCAACAGGTAGGTCACTCTCACATTATTGCTGCTGCAGGTAGGTCACTCTCACATTATTGCTGCGACAGGCAGGTCACTCACATTATTGCTGTCGCATGTAGGTCACTCTCACATTATTGCTGCAACAGGTAGGTCACTCTCAGATTATTGCTGCCTCAGGTAGGTCACTATAACATTATTGCTGCAGCAGGTAGGTCACTCTCACATTATTGCTGCCTCAGGTAGGTCACTATAACATTATTGCTGCCGCTGGTAGGTCACTATAACATTATTGCTGCCTCAGGTAGGTCACTCTCACATTATTGCTGCTGCAGGTAGGTCACTCTCATAATATTGCTGCTGCAGGTAGGTTACTCTCATAATATGGCTGCTGAAGGTAGGTCACTCTCATAATATTGCTGCTGCAGGTAGGTCACTCTCATAATATTGCTGCTGCAGGTAGGTCACTCTCATAATATTGCTGCTGCAGGTAGGTCACTCTCATAATATTGCTGCTGAAGGTAGGTCACTCTCATAATATTGCTGCTGCAGGTTGGTAACTCTCACATTCTTGCTGCCACAGGTAGGTCACTCTCACATTATTACTGCCGCAGGTAGGTCACTCTCACATTATTGCTGCTGCAGGTAGGTCACACTCACATTATTGATGCTGTAGGAAGGTCATTCTCACATTTTTACTGCCGCAGGTAGGTCACTCTCACATTATTACTGCCGCAGGTAGGTCACTCTCACATTATTGCTGCGACTGGTAGGTCACTCTCACATTATTGCTGCCGCAAATAGGTCACTCTCAAATTATTGCTGCGACAGGTAGGTCACTCTCACATTATTGCTGCGACAGGTAGGTCACTCTCACATTATTGATGCTGCAGGTAGGTCACTCTCACAATATTGCTGCCGCAGGTAGGTCGCTCTCACATTATTGCTGCGACAGGTAGGTCACTCTCACATTATTGATGCTGCAGGTAGGTCACTCTCACATCATTGCTGCCACAGATAGGCCACTTTCACATTATTACTGCGGCAGGTAGGTCACTCTCACATTATTGCTGCCGCAGGTAGGTCACTCTCACAATATTGCTGCGACAGGTAGGTCACTCTCATATTATTGCTGCGAAAGGTAGGTCACTCTCACATTATTGATGCCGCAGGTAGGTCACTCTCACAATATTGCTGCGACAGGTAGGTCACTCTCACATTATTGCTGCGACAGGTAGGTCACCCTAACAATATTGCTGCGATAGGTAGGTCACTCTCACAATATTGCTGCGACAGGTAGGTCACTCTCACATTATTGCTGCGACAGGTAGGTCACTTTCACATTATTACTGCCACAGGTAGGTCACTCTCATATTATTGTTGCAGTAGGTAGGTCACTCTCACATTATTGCTGCTGCAGGTAGTTCACTCTCACATTATTGCTGCGACAGGCAGGTCACTCACATTATTGCTGCGACATGTAGGTCACTCTCACATTACTGATGTTGCGGGTAGGTCACTCTCACATTATTGCTACGACAGGTAGGTCATTCTCACATTATTGATGCTGCAGGTTAGTCACTCTCACATTCTTGCTGCGACAGGTAGGTCACTCTCAGATTATTGCTGCCTCAGGTAGGTCACTATAACATTATTGCTGCAACAGGTAGGTCACTCTCACATTATTGCTGCTGCAGGTAGGTCACTCTCACATTATTGCTGCGACAGGCAGGTCACTCACATTATTGCTGTCGCATGTAGGTCACTCTCACATTATTGCTGCAACAGGTAGGTCACTCTCAGATTATTGCTGCCTCAGGTAGGTCACTATAACATTATTGCTGCAGCAGGTAGGTCACTCTCACAATATTGCTGCCTCAGGTAGGTCACTATAACATTATTGCTGCCGCTGGTAGGTCACTATAACATTATTGCTGCCGCTGGTAGGTCACTATAACATTATTGCTGCTGCAGGTAGGTCACTCTCACATTATTGCTGCGACAGGCAGGTCACTCACATTATTGCTGCTGCAGGTAGGTCACTCTCACATTATTGCTGCGACAGATAGGTGACTCTCACATTATTGCTGCTGCAGGTAGGTCACTCTCACATTATTGCTGGGACAGGTAGGTCACTCTCACATTATTGATGCTGCAGGTAGGTCATTCTCAAATTATTGCTGCCGCAGGTAGGTCACTCTCACATTATTGTTGCCGCAGGTAGGTCACTCTCATAATATTACTGCTGCAGGTAGGTCACTCTCATAATATTGCTGCTGCAGGTAGGTCACTCTCATAATATTGTTGCCGCAGGTAGGTCATTCTCATAATATTGCTGCTGCATGTAGGTCACTCTCATAATATTGCTGCTATAGGTAGGTCACTCTCATAATATTTATTGCTGCTGCAGGTAGGTCACTCTCATAATATTGTTGCTGAAGGTAGGTCACTCTCATAATATTGCTGCTGCAGGTAGGTCACTCTCATAATATTGCTGCTGCAGGTAGGTCACTCTCATAATATTGCTGCTGCAGGTTGGTCACTCTCACATTCTTGCTGCCACAGGTAGGTCACTCTCACATTATTACTGCCGCAGGTAGGTCACTCTCACATTATTGCTGCTGCAGGTAGGTCACACTCACATTATTGATGCTGCAGGAAGGTCATTCTCACATTATTACTGCCGCAGGTAGGTCACTCTCACATTATTACTGCCGCAGGTAGGTCACTCTCACATTATTGCTGCGACTGGTAGGTCACTCTCACATTATTGCTGCCGCAAATAGGTCACTCTCACATTATTGCTGCGACAGGTAGGTCACTCTCACATTATTGATGCTGCAAGTAGGTCACTCTCACAATATTGCTGCCGCAGGTAGGTCGCTCTCACAATATTGCTGCGACAGGTAGGTCACTCTCACATTATTGATGCTGCAGGTAGGTCACTCTCACATCATTGCTGCTACAGGTAGGCCACTTTCACATTATTACTGCGGCAGGTAGGTCACTCTCACATTATTGATGCCGCAGGTAGGTCACTCTCACAATATTGCTGCGACAGGTAGGTCACTCTCACATTATTGCTGCGACAGGTAGGTCACTCTAACAATATTGCTGCGATAGGTAGGTCACTCTCACAATATTGCTGCGACAGGTAGGTCACTCTCACATTATTGCTGCGGCAGGTAGGTCACTTTCACATTATTACTGCCACAGGTAGGTCACTCTCATATTATTGTTGCAGTAGGTAGGTCACTCTCACATTATTGCTGCTGCTGGTAGTTCACTCTCACATTATTGCTGCGACAGGCAGGTCACTCACATTATTGCTGCGACATGTAGGTCACTCTCACATTACTGATGTTGCGGGTAGGTCACTCTCACATTATTGCTACGACAGGTAGGTCATTCTCACATTATTGTTGCTGCAGGTTAGTCACTCTCACATTCTTGCTGCGACAGGTAGGTCACTCTCAGATTATTGCTGTCTCAGGTAGGTCACTATAACATTATTGCTGCAACAGGTAGGTCACTCTCACATTATTGCTGCTGCAGGTAGGTCACTCTCACATTATTGCTGCGACAGGCAGGTCACTCACATTATTGCTGTCGCATGTAGGTCACTCTCACATTATTGCTGCAACAGGTAGGTCACTATAACATTATTGCTGCCGCTGGTAGGTCACTATAACATTATTGCTGCTGCTGGTAGGTCACTCTCACATTATTGCTGCTGCAGGTAGGTCACTCTCACATTATTGCTGCGACAGGCAGGTCACTCACATTATTGCTGCTGCAGGTAGGTCACTCTCACATTATTGCTGCGACAGATAGGTGATTCTCACATTATTGCTGCTGCAGGTAGGTCACTCTCACATTATTGATGCTGCAGGTAGGTCATTCTCAAATTATTGCTGCCGCAGGTAGGTCACTCTCACATTATTGTTGCCGCAGGTAGGTCACTCTCATAATATTACTGCTGCAGGTAGGTCACTCTCATAATATTGCTGCTGCAGGTAGGTCACTCTCATAATATTGTTGCCGCAGGTAGGTCATTCTCATAATATTGCTGCTGCATGTAGGTCACTCTCATAATATTGCTGCTGCAGGTAGGTCACTCTCATAATATTGCTGCTGCAGGTAGGTCACTCTCATAATATTGTTGCTGAAGGTAGGTCACTCTCATAATATTGCTGCTGCAGGTAGGTCACTCTCATAATATTGCTGCTGCAGGTAGGTCACTCTCATAATATTGCTGCTGCAGGTTGGTCACTCTCACATTCTTGCTGCCACAGGTAGGTCACTCTCACATTATTACTTCCGCAGGTAGGTCACTCTCACATTATTGCTGCTGTAGGTAGGTCACACTCACATTATTGATGCTGCAGGAAGGTCATTCTCACATTATTACTGCCGCAGGTAGGTCACTCTCACATTATTGCTGCGACTAGTAGGTCACTCTCACATTATTGCTGCCGCAAATAGGTCACTCTCACATTATTGCTGCGACAGGTAGGTCACTCTCACATTATTGATGCTGCAAGTAGGTCACTCTCACAATATTGCTGCCGCAGGTAGGTCGCTCTCACAATATTGCTGCGACAGGTAGGTCACTCTCACATTATTGATGCTGCAGGTAGGTCACTCTCACATCATTGCTGCCACAGGTAGGCCACTTTCACATTATTACTGCGGCAGGTAGGTCACTCTCACATTATTGATGCCGCAGGTAGGTCACTCTCACAATATTGCTGCGACAGGTAGGTCACTCTCACATTATTGCTGCGACAGGTAGGTCACTCTAACAATATTGCTGCGACAGGTAGGTCACTCTCACAATATTGCTGCGACAGGTAGGTCACTCTCACATTACTGCTGCGACAGGTAGGTCACTCTCACATTATTACTGCCACAGGTAGGTCACTCTCATATTATTGTTGCAGTAGGTAGGTCACTCTCACATTATTGCTGCTGCAGGTAGTTCACTCTCACATTATTGCTGCGACAGGCAGGTCACTCACATTATTGCTGCGACATGTAGGTCACTCTCACATTACTGATGTTGCGGGTAGGTCACTCTCACATTATTGCTACGACAGGTAGGTCATTCTCACATTATTGATGCTGGAGGTTAGTCACTCTCACATTCTTGCTGCGACAGGTAGGTCACTCTCAGATTATTGCTGCCTCAGGTAGGTCACTATAACATTATTGCTGCAGCAGGTAGGTCACTCTCACATTATTGCTGCCTCAGGTAGGTCACTATAACATTATTGCTGCCGCTGGTAGGTCACTATAACATAATTGCTGCCGCTGGTAGGTCACTCTCACATTATTGCTGCTGCAGGTAGGTCACTCTCACATTATTGCTGCGACAGGCAGGTCACTCACATTATTGCTGTCGCATGTAGGTCACTCTCACATTATTGCTGCAACAGGTAGGTCACTCTCAGATTATTGCTGCCTCAGGTAGGTCACTATACCATTATTGCTGCGACAGGTAGGTCACTCTCACATTATTGCTGCAGCAGGTAGGTCACTCTCACATTATTGCTGCCTCAGGTAGGTCATTATAACATTATTGCTGCCGCTGGTAGGTCACTATAACATTATTGCTGCCGCTGGTAGGTCACTCTCACATTATTGCTGCTGCAGGTAGGTCACTCTCACATTATTGCTGCGACAGGCAGGTCACTCACATTATTGCTGCTGCAGGTAGGTCACTCTCACATTATTGCTGCGACATATAGGTGACTCTCACATTATTGCTGCTGCAGGTAGGTCACTCTCACATTATTGCTGCGACAGGTAGGTCACTCTCACATTATTGATGCTGCGGGTAGGTCACTCTCACATTATTACTGCCACAGGTGAGTCAATCTCACATTATTGCTGCCGCAGGTAGGTCACTCTCATATTCTTGCTGCGACAGGTAGGTCACTCACATTATTGCTGCCGCAGGTAGGTCACTCTCACATTATTACTGCCGCAGGTAGGCCACTCTCACATTATTGCTGCGAAAGGCAGATCACTCACATTATTGCTGCGACAGGTAGGTCACTCTCATTATTGCTGCGACAGGTAGGTTACTCTCACATTTTTGCTGATGCAGGTAGGTCACTCTCACATTATTACTTTCACAGGTAGGTCACTCTCATAATATGTCTGCTGCGGGTATATCATTCTCAGATTATTGCTGCCGCAGGTAGGTCACTCTCACATTCCTGCTGCGACAGGTATGTCACTCTCATATTATTGCTGCTGCAGGTAGGTCACTCTCACATTATTACTGCCGCAGGTAGGTCACTCTCACATTCTTGCTGCTGCAGGTAGGTCACTTTCACATTATTTCTGCCGCAGGTAGGTCACTCTCACATTATTGCTGCGACAGGTAGGTCACTCTCACATTATTACTGCCACAGGTAGGTCACTCTCACATTATTACAGCTGCAGGTAGGTCACTCTCACATTATTGCTGCTGCAGGTAGGTCACTCACATTATTGCTGCTGCAGGTAGGTCACTCTCACATTATTGCTGCTGCAGGTAGGTCACTCTCACATTATTGCTGCTGCAGGTAGGTCACACTCACATTATTGATGCTGCAGGAAGGTCATTCTCACATTATTACTGCCACAGGTAGGTCACTCTCACATTATTGATGCTGCGGGTAGGTCACTCTCACATTATTGCTGCGACAGGTAGGTCACTCTCACATTATTGCTGCGACAGGTAGGTCACTCTCACATTATTGCTGCGACAGGTAGGTCACTCTCACATTATTGCTGCGACAGGTAGGTCACTCTCACATTATTGCTGCGACAGGTAGGTCACTCTCACATTATTGCTGCCGCAGGTAGGTCACTCTCACATTATTGCTGCAACAGGTAGGTCACTTTCACATTATTACTTCGGCAGGTAGGTCACTCTCACATTATTGATGCTGCGGGTAGGTCACTATCACATTATTGCTGCGACAGGTAGGTCACTCTCATATTATTGTTGCCGCAGGTAGGTCACTCTCACATTATTGCTGCTGCAGGTAGGTCACTCACAATATTGCGGCCGCAGGTAGGTCACTCTCACTTTGTTGCTGCTACAAGTAGGTCACTCTCACATTATTGCTGCTGCAGGTAGGTCACTCTTACATTATTGCTGCCACAGGTAGGTCACTCTCACATTATTGCTGCTGCAGGTAGGTCACTCTCACATTATTGCTGCGACAGGTAGGTCACTCTCACATTATTGCTGCCATAGGTAGGTCACTCTCACATTATTGATGCTGCGGGTAGGTCACTCTCACATTATTACTGCCACAGGTAGGTCACTCTCACATTATTGATGCTGCAGGAAGGTCATTCTCACATTATTGCTGCCGCAGGTAGGTCACTCTCATATTATTGTTGCCGCAGGTAGGTCACTCTCACATTATTGCTGCTGCAGGTAGGTCACTCACAATATTGCGGCCGCAGGTAGGTCACTCTCACTTTGTTGCTGCTACAAGTAGGTCACTCTCACATTATTGCTGCTGCAGGTAGGTCACTCTTACATTATTGCTGCCACAGGTAGGTCACTCTCACATTTTTGCTGCTGCAGGTAGGTCACTCTCACAATATTGCTGCGACAGGTAGGTCACTCTCACAGTATTGCTGCCACAGGTAGGTCACTCTCACAGTATTGCTGCTGCAGGTAGGTCACTCTCACATTTTTGCTGCCACAGGTAGGTCACTCTCACATTATTGCTTCGACAGGCAGGTCACTCACATTATTGCTGCTGCAGGTAGGTCACTCTCACATTATTGCTGCGACAGATAGGTGACTCTCACATTATTGCTGCTGCAGGTAGGTCACTCTCACATTATTACTGCCACAGGTAGGTCACTCTCACATTATTGATGCTGCGGGTAGGTCACTCTCACATTATTGCTGCGACAGGTAGGTCACTCTCACATTATTGCTGCTACAGGTAGGTCACTCTCACATTCCTGCTGCCGCAAGTAGGTCACTCTCACATTATTGCTGCGACAGATAGGTGACTCTCACATAATTGCTGCTACAGGTAGGTCACTCTCACATTCCTGCTGCCGCAGGTAGGTCACTCTCACATTGTTGCTGCGACAGGTAGGTCACTCTCACATTCCTGCTGCCGCAGGTTATCTTGAGGTTATCTTGAGATGATTTCGGGGTTTTAGTGTCCCCGCGGCCCGGTCCTCGACCAGGTCTCCACCCCCAGGAAGCAGCCCGTGACAGCTGACTAACACCCAGGCACCTATTTTACTGCTAGGTAACAGGGGCATAGGGTGAAAGAAACTCTGCCCATTGTTTCTCGCCGGCGCCTGGGATCGAACCCAGGACCACAGGATCACAAGTCCAGCGTGCTGTCCGCTCGGCCGACCGGCTCCCTTCACTGCAGGTAGGTCACTCTCACATTATTGTTGCGACAGGTAGGTCACTCTCACATTATTGATGCTGCGGATAGGTCACTCTCACATTATTACTGCCACAGGTAGGTCACTCTCACATTATTGATGCTGCGGGTAGGTCACTCTCACATTATTACTGCCACAGGTAGGTCACTCTCACATTATTGATGCTGCGGGTAGGTCACTCTCACATTATTACTGGCACAGGTAGGTCACTCTCACATTATTGCTGCTGCAGGTAGGTCACTCTCACATTATTGTTGCGACAGGTAGATCACTCTCACATTATTGATGCTGCGGGTAGGTCACTCTCACATTATTACTGCCACAGGTAGGTCACTCTCACATTATTGATGCTGCGGGTAGGTCATTCTCAGATTATTGCTGCCGCAGGTAGGTCACTCTCACATTCCTGCTGCGACAGGTAGGTCACTCTCATAATATTGCTGCTGCAGGTAGATCACTCTCACATTATTTTTGCCACAGGTAGGTCACTCTCACATTATTACTGCCGCAGGTAGGTCACTCTCACATTCTTGCTGCTGCAGGTAGGTCACTTCACATTATTACTGCCGCAGGTAGGTCACTCTCACATTATTGCTGCGACAGGTAGGTCACTCTTACATTATTACTGCCACAGGTAGGTCACTCTCACATTATTACTGCTGCAGGTAGGTCACTCTCACATTATTGCTGCTGCAGGTAGGTCACTCTCACATTATTGCTGCTGCAGGTAGGTCACTCTCACATTATTGCTGCTGCAGGTAGGTCACACTCACATTATTGATGCTGCAGGAAGGTCATTCTCACATTATTACTGCCGCAGGTAGGTCACTCTCACATTATTGCTGCGACAGGTAGGTCACTCTCACATTATTACTGCCACAGGTGAGTCAATCACACATTATTGCTGCCGCAGGTAGGTCACTCTCATATTCTTGCTGCGACAGGTAGGTCACTCACATTATTGCTGCCGCAGGTAGGTCACTCTCACATTATTACTGCCGCAGGTAGGCCACTCTCACATTATTGCTGAACAGGTAGGTCACTCTCACATTATTGCTGCCACAGGTAGGTCACTTTCACATTATTACTGCCGCAGGTAGGTCACTTTCACATTATTACTGCCGCAGGTAGGTCACTCTCACATTATTGCTGCGAAAGGCAGATCACTCACATTATTGCTGCGACAGGTAGGTCACTCTCATTATTGCTGCGACAGGTAGGTTACTCTCACATTTTTGCTGCTGCAGGTAGGTCACTCTCACATTATTACTTTCACAGGTAGGTCACTCTCATAATATTGCTGCTGCGGGTATATCATTCTCAGATTATTGCTGCCGCAGGTAGGTCACTCTCACATTCCTGCTGCGACAGGTAGGTCACTCTCATATTATTGCTGCTGCAGGTAGGTCACTCTCACATTATTACTGCCGCAGGTAGGTCACTCTCACATTCTTGCTGCTGCAGGTAGGTCGCTTTCACATTATTACTGCCGCAGGTAGGTCACTCTCACATTATTGCTGCGACAGGTAGGTCACTCTCACATTATTACTGCCACAGGTAGGTCACTCTCACATTATTACAGCTGCAGGTAGGTCACTCTCACATTATTGCTGCTGCAGGTAGGTCACTCACATTATTGCTGCTGCAGGTAGGTCACTCTCACATTATTGCTGCTGCAGGTAGGTCACTCTCACATTATTGCTGCTGCAGGTAGGTCACACTCACATTATTGATGCTGCAGGAAGGTCATTCTCACATTATTACTGCCACAGGTAGGTCACTCTCACATTATTGATGCTGCGGGTAGGTCGCTCTCACATTATTGCTGCGACAGGTAGGTCACTCTCACATTATTGCTGCGACAGGTAGGTCACTCTCACATTATTGCTGCGACAGGTAGGTCACTCTCACATTATTGCTGCGACAGGTATATCACTCTCACATTATTTCTGCGACAGGTAGGTCACTCTCACATTATTGCTGTTGCAGGTAGGTCACTCTCACATTATTGCTGCAACAGGTAGGTCACTTTCACATTATTGATGCTGCGGGTAGGTCACTATCACATTATTGCTGCGACAGGTAGGTCACTCTCATATTATTGTTGAGGCAGGTAGGTCACGCTCACATTATTGCTGCTGCAGGTAGGTCACTCTTACATTATTGCTGCCACAGGTAGGTCACTCTCACATTATTGCTGCTGCAGGTAGGTCACTCTCACATTATTGCTGCGACAGGTAGGTCACTCTCACATTATTGCTGCCATAGGTAGGTCACTCTCACATTATTGCTGCTGCAGATAGGTCATTCTCACATTATTGCTGCGACAGGTAGGTCACTCTCACATTATTGATGCTGCCGGTAGGTCACTCTCACATTATTACTGCCACAGGTAGGTCACTCTCACATTATTGCTGCCATAGGTAGGTCATTCTCACATTATTGCTGCCGCAGGTAGGTCACTCTCACAATATTGCTGCGACAGGTAGGTCACTCTCACATTTTTGCTGCTGCAGGTAGGTCACTCTCACAATATTGCTGCGACAGGTAGGTCACTCTCACAGTATTGCTGCCACAGGTAGGTCACTCTCACAGTATTGCTGCTGCAGGTAGGTCACTCTCACATTTTTGCTGCCACAGGTAGGTCACTCTCACATTATTGCTTCGACAGGCAGGTCACTCACATTATTGCTGCTGCAGGTAGGTCACTCTCACATTATTGCTGCGACAGATAGGTGACTCTCACATTATTGCTGCTGCAGGTAGGTCACTCTCACATTATTACTGCCACAGGTAGGTCACTCTCGCATTATTGATGCTGCGGGTAGGTCACTCTCACATTATTGCTGCGACAAGTAGGTCACTCTCACATTATTGCTGCTACAGGTAGGTCACTCTCACATTCCTGCTGCCGCAGGTAGGTCACTCTCACATTATTGCTGCGACAGATAGGTGACTCTCACATAATTGCTGCTACAGGTAGGTCACTCTCACATTCCTGCTGCCGCAGGTAGGTCACTCTCACATTGTTGCTGCGACAGGTAGGTCACTCTCACATTCCTGCTGCCGCAGGTTATCTTGAGGTTATCTTGAGATGATTTCGGTGTTTTAGTGTCCCCGCGGCCCGGTCCTCGACCAGGCCTCCACCCCCAGGAAGCAGCCCGTGACAGCTGACTAACACCCAGGCACCTATTTTACTGCTAGGTAACAGGGGCATAGGGTGAAAGAAACTCTGCCCATTGTTTCTCGCCGGCGCCTGGGATCGAACCCAGGACCACAGGATCACAAGTCTAGCGTGCTGTCCGCTCGGCCGACCGGCTCCCTTCACTGCAGGTAGGTCACTCTCACATTATTGTTGCGACAGGTAGGTCACTCTCACATTATTGATGCTGCGGGTAGGTCACTCTCACATTATTACTGCTACAGGTAGGTCACTCTCACATTATTGCTGCTGCAGGTAGGTCACTCTCACATTATTGTTGCGACAGGTAGATCACTCTCACATTATTGATGCTGCGGGTAGGTCACTCTCACATTATTACTGCCACAGGTAGGTCACTCTCACATTATTGATGCTGCGGGTAGGTCACTCTCACATTATTACTGCCACAGGTATTTCACTCTCACATTATTGATGCTACGGGTAGGTCATTCTCAGATTATTGCTGCCGCAGGTAGGTCACTCTCACATTCCTGCTGCGACAGGTAGGTCACTCTCATAATATTGCTGCTGCAGGTAGATCACTCTCACATTATTTTTGCCACAGGTAGGTCACTCTCACATTATTACTGACGCAGGTAGGTCACTCTCACATTCTTGCTGCTGCAGGTAGGTCACTTTCACATTATTACTGCCGCAGGTAGGTCACTCTCACATTATTGCTGCGACAGGTAGGTCACTCTCACATTATTGCTGCTGCAGGTAGGTCACTCTCGCATTATTGCTGCTGCAGGTAGGTCACACTCACATTATTGATGCTGCAGGAAGGTCATTCTCACATTATTACTGCCGCAGGTAGGTCACTCTCACATTATTGCTGCGACAGGTAGGTCACTCTCACATTATTACTGCCACAGGTTGGTCACTCTCACATTATTACTGCTGCAGGTAGGTCACTCTCACATTATTGCTGCGACAGGTAGGTCACTCTCACATTATTACTGCTGCAGGTAGGTCACTCTCACATTATTGCTGCTGCAGGTAGGTCACTCTCACATTATTGCTGCTGCAGGTAGGTCACTCTCACATTATTGCTGCTGCAGGTAGGTCACTCTCACATTATTGCTGCTGCAGGTAGGTCACACTCACATTATTGATGCTGCAGGAAGGTCATTCTCACATTATTACTGCCGCAGGTAGGTCACTCTCACATTATTACTGCTGCAGGTAGGTCACTCTCACATTATTCCTGCGACAGGTAGGTCACTCTCACATTATTGCTGCGACAGGTAGGTCACTCTCACATTATTGCTGCGACAGGTAGGTCACTCTCACATTATTGCTGCGACAGGTAGGTCACTCTCACATTATTGCTGCCGCAGGTAGGTCACTCTCACATTATTGCTTCAACAGGTAGGTCACCTTCACATTATTACTTCCGCAGGTAGGTCACTCTCACATTATTGATGCTGCGGGTAGGTCACTCTCACATTATTGCTGCGACAGGTAGGTCACTCTCACATTATTACTGCCGCAGGTAGGTCACTCTCACATTATTGCTGCAACAGGTAGGTCACTCTCACATTATTGCTGCCACAGGTAGGTCACTTTCACATTATTACTGCCGCAGGTAGGTCACTTTCACATTATTACTGCCGCAGGTAGGTCACTCTCATATTATTGCTGCGACAGGCAGGTCACTCACATTATTGCTGCGACAGGTAGGTCACTCTCATTATTGCTGCGACAGGTAGGTCACTCTCACTTTATTGCTGCGACAGGTAGGTCACTCTCACATTATTGCTGCTGCAGGTAGGTCACTCTCACATTATTACTTTCACAGGTAGGTCACTCTCATAATATTGCTGCTGCGGGTAGGTCATTCTCACATTCCTGCTGCGACAGGTAGGTCACTCTCATAATATTGCTGCTGCAGGTAGATCACTCTCACATTATTGTTGCCACAGGTAGGTCACTCTCACATTATTACTGCCGCAGGTAGGTCACTCTCACATTCTTGCTGCTGCAGGTAGGTCACTTTCACATTATTACTGCCGCAGGTAGGTCACTCTCACATTATTGCTGCGACAGGTAGGTCACTCTCACATTATTACTGCCACAGGTAGGTCACTCTCACATTATTACTGCTGCAGATAGGTCACTCTCACATTATTGCTGCTGCAGGTAGGTCACTCTCACATTATTGCTGCTGCAGGTAGGTCACTCTCACATTATTGCTGCTGCAGGTAGGTCACACTCACATTATTGATGCTGCAGGGATGTCATTCTCACATTATTACTGCCGCAGGTAGGTCACTCTCACATTATTGCTGCGACAGGTAGGTCACTCTCACATTATTGCTGCGACAGGTAGGTCACTCTCACATTATTGCTGCGACAGGTAGGTCACTCTCACATTATTGCTGCGACAGGTAGGTCACTCTCACATTATTGCTGCCGCAGGTAGGTCACTCTCACATTATTGCTGCAACAGGTAGGTCACTTTCACATTATTACTTCCGCAGGTAGGTCACTCTCACATTATTGATGCTGCGGGTAGGTCACTCTCACATTATTGCTGCGACAGGTAGGTCACTCTCATATTATTGTTGCCGCAGGTAGGTCACTCTCACATTATCGCTGCTGCAGGTAGGTCACTCTCACATTATTGCGGCCGCAGGTAGGTCACTCTCACATTGTTGCTGCTACAAGTAGGTCACTCTCACATTATTGCTGCCGCAGGAAGGTCATTCTCACATTATTGCTGCCGCAGGTAGGTCCCTCTCACAATATTGCTGCGACAGGTAGGTCACTCTCACATTATTGATGCTGCGGGTAGGTCACTCTTACATTATTACTGCCACAGGTAGGTCACTCTCACATTATTGATGCTGCAGGAAGGTCATTCTCACATTATTGCTGCCGCAGGTAGGTCACTCTCACATCATTGCTGCCACAGGAATGCCACTTTCACATTATTACTGCGGCAGGTAGGTCACTCTCACAATATTGCTGCGACAGGTAGGTCACTCTCACATTATTGCTGCTGCAGGTAGGTCACTCTCACAATATTGCTGCGACAGGTAGGTCACTCTCACAGTATTGCTGCTGCAGGTAGGTCACTCTCACATTTTTGCTGCCACAGGTAGGGCACTCTCACATTATTGCTGCGACAGGCAGGTCACTCACATTATTGCAGCTGCAGGTAGGGCACTCTCACATTATTGCTGCGACAGGTAGGTGACTCTCACATTATTGCTGCTGCAGGTAGGTCACTCTCACATTATTGCTGCTGCACGTAGGTCACTCTCACATTATTGCTGCGACAGGCAGGTCACTCACATTATTGCTGCTGCAGGTAGGTCACTCTCACATTATTGCTGCGACAGGTAGGTCACTCTCACATTATTGATGCTGCGGGTAGGTCACTCTCACATTATTGCTGCTACAGGTAGGTCACTCTCACATTCCTGCTGCCGCAGGTAGGTCACTCTCACATTATTGCTGCGACAGATAGGTGACTCTCACATAATTGCTGCTACAGGTAGGTCACTCTCACATTCCTGCTGCCGCAGGTAGGTCACTCTCACATTATTGCTACGACAGGTAGGTCACTCTCACATTATTGCTGCTGCAGGTAGGTCACTCTCACATTATTACTGCCACAGGTGGGTCACTCTCACATTATTGATGCTGCGGGTAGGTCCCTCTCACATTATTGCTGCCTCAGGTAGGTCACTCTCACATTATTGCTGCAACAGGTAGGTCACTCTCACATTATTGCTGCTGCAGGTAGGTCACTCTCACATTATTGCTGCAACAGGTAGGTCACTCTCACATTATTGATGTTGCGGGTAGGTCACTCTCACATTATTACTGCCACAGGTAGGTCATTCTCACATTATTGCTGCAACAGGTAGGTCACTCTCACATTATTACTGCCACAGGTAGGTCACTCTCACATTATTGCTGCAACAGGTAGGTCACTCTCACATTATTGATGTTGCGGGTAGATCACTCTCACATTATTAGTGCGACAGGTAGGTCACTCTCACATTATTGATGTTGCGGGTAGGTCACTCTCACATTATTACTGCGACAGGTAGGTCACTCTCACATTATTGATGTTGCGGGTAGGTCACTCTCACATTATTGCTGCCTCAGGAAGGTCACTATCACATTATTGCTGCCGCAGGTAGGTCACTATCAGATTATTGCTGCGACAGGCAGGTCACTCACATTATTGCTGCCGCAGGTAGGTCACTCTCACATTATTGATGTTGCGGGTAGATCACTCTCACATTATTAGTGCGACAGGTAGGTCACTCTCACATTATTGATGTTGCGGGTAGGTCACTCTCACATTATTACTGCCACAGGTAGGTCATTCTCACATTATTGCTGCAACAGGTAGGTCACTCTCACATTATTACTGCCACAGGTAGGTCACTCTCACATTATTGCTGCAACAGGTAGGTCACTCTCACATTATTGATGTTGCGGGTAGATCACTCTCACATTATTAGCGCGACAGGTAGGTCACTCTCACATTATTGATGTTGCGGGTAGGTCACTCTCACATTATTACTGCGACAGGTAGGTCACTCTCACATTATTGATGTTGCGGGCATGTCACTCTCACATTATTACTGCGACAGGTAGGTCACTCTCACATTATTGATGTTGCGGGTAGGTCACTCTCACATTATTGCTGCCTCAGGAAGGTCACTATCACATTATTGCTGCCGCAGGTAGGTCACTATCACATTATTGCTGCGACAGGCAGGTCACTCACATTATTGCTGCCGCAGGTAGGTCACTCTCACATTCCTGCTGCGACAGGTAGGTCACTCACATTATTGCTGCCGCAGGTAGGACACTCTCACATTATTGCTGCAACAGGTAGGTCACTCTCACATTATTGCTGCTGCAGGTAGGTCACTTTCACATTATTGTTGCGACAGGTAGGTCACTCTCACATTATTGATGCTGCGGGTAGGTCACTCTCACATTATTACTGCCACAGGTAGGTCACTCTCACATTATTGCTGCTGCAGGTAGGTCACTCTCACATTATTGTTGCGACAGGTAGGTCACTCTCACATTATTGATGCCTCGGGTAGGTCACTCTCACATTATTACTGCCACAGGTAGGTCACTCTCACATTATTGATGCTGCGGGTAGGTCACTCTCACATTATTACTGCCACAGGTATTTCACTCTCACATTATTGATGCTGAAGGATGGTTACTCTCACATTATTGCTGCGACTGGTAGGTCACTCTCACATCATTGATGCTGCAGGTAGGTCACTCTCACATTATTGATGCTGAAGGAAGGTTACTCTCACATTATTGCTGCGACTGGTAGGTCACTCTCACATTATTGATGCTGCAGGAAGGTTACTCTCACATTATTGCGGCCGCAGGTAGGTCACTCTCACATTATTGATGCTGCAGGAAGGTTACTCTCACATTATTGCTGCCGCAGGTAGGTCACTCTCAAATTATTGCTGCAACAGGTAGGTCACTCTCACGTTATTGATGCTGCAGGTAGACTACACTCACATTAATGTGGCTGCAGGAAGATAACTTTCATATAACTACTGCTGCACTGCTGCAGAAACTCCTCACTCACCTACCTGTTTCCGCAGGTTGACGCAGTTGTCATTTAACCGCTACCGCAGGGAGACCACACTTACATAACTGCTGTAGTAGAAAGATCACTCAAATAAGTGCTATAGAAGAAAGATCACACTCACATAACTGATGCCGCAGGAATATCCCTCTCACATTATTGCTGCCTTATGTAGACCACGCTCACATAACTGCTGCTGCAAGTAGGTCACTCTCACATTATTGCTACTGTAGGAAGGTCACTCTCAAATTATTGATGCGGCAGGTAGATCCCTTTCACATAATTGCTTCCGCAGGAAGGACACACTTCCATTATTGCTGCTGCAGGTAGGTCACTCTCATATTATTACTTCCGCCGGAAGACCATACTCGCATTACTGCTGCCGCAGGAATGTCTCTCACATTATTCCTGCAGCAGGTAGGTCAATCTCACATAACTGCTGCCACAGGTAGGTTGCGAACTCATTATTTCAACCGCAGGACGGTCACTCTCAAATCATTGTTACCACAGGAAAAACACACACTCATAATTGCTGCCGCATATAGGTCACTTTCACATTATTGCTGTGTTAGGTACACCACACTCATATAACTGTTGCTGCAGGGTGGCCTCACACATAACTGCTGCCGAATGTAGGCCACTCCTACCATTATTGCTGTTGGAATTTTCCAAGACATAATCATTTAACATTTAGTACGTTAAGAAGAATTCTTGTAGTAACAATTATATTTACTAATACTTCTAATCGGTAGTGTAATAGTATTAATTCATTTCTTACTGCGTAATAACCGCGCCAAACCTTTTCCACTGTTCATGGCGAAGTTGCGTCAGCCAGCTAGCCACAGGGAATAATTTTCCACATATCTGTGCATCAAATAGAGTCCAGTTAATTATCCTTTAAATACCCTTTATTATGGATAATCGTTATTTCTAAGTTTACTTTATTTAGTATATTACTGTTAACTGGAATTCATTTACCCAGCTAAATTAGCTGTTCCAGTGAATATTATTATAATGTAAAATAATTTTCACTCTAAATCTTTCTTGTTTATTTAGCGCAGTCTAAATTAATTGCCTTGCATTACGAGAAATTATATTGCCATGTAACACATTTATTTATGATGTAATTATTCGTCATGCTCACTTTCTTCCATATTTAACACTAGCTGTACCCGGCCACGCGTTGCTGTGGTTCAGCAAAGCATGCGCGTTGCTGAGCCACAGCAATCTTCCCTGTCCCCCAGTCCTCCCCACCATTCCCCCCCCCCCCCCACCCATCTCCTCGGCCTCCCTACCATTCCCCACACCACCGTCCCCTCGTCCTCGTCAATCATTCCCCATTACACCATTCCCTCTTCCTTCCTACCATGCCCCACTTCTTTGTCCCTTTGTCCTCCCCACCATTCTCCATTGCTCCATCCCCCCCACCTTCCC
The DNA here is from genome assembly GCF_040958095.1 of Procambarus clarkii. Taxonomy (NCBI): domain Eukaryota; kingdom Metazoa; phylum Arthropoda; class Malacostraca; order Decapoda; family Cambaridae; genus Procambarus; species Procambarus clarkii. Next base: position 30,444,961 of record NC_091183.1, read on the forward strand.
TGTTCACTCGTCCTTCCCCACCATTACCCCCTCCCTTGTCCCCTCGTCATCCTATACATCTCTCACTTCCATCCCATCGTCATCCCCACCATTCCCCACTCCCTCGTCCGATGCCTTCCCAAATGGTCTGATGTTCACATCAGAAAATTGGGAACATCAAATGATCTGATGTTCCCATCACTGAAATATAAGAAAAACTGTTAAAAACGAAATAAAAAAATACAAAGATAAACTATATTCCGGAAATGAATGGCATGGTAAACAACACAGCTCAATTGCAACGAAATGTCACATCAAATAATTTAATCAAAATGAAAACAAATCGAAATTTATGAAAATTAAATATATCAATGCAATCGGAAACATTGAAACGGAATTGTAACATATTTAGTATAGTGTGAGTTGCTATTATGTGCAACAGATGACGCTGTTTTTCAGAAAAGCATGTTTTTACGTGTCACAGGTGTGGTATCTATATAGTCGGAATGTAAAAACACGCGTGTATTCGAATGGAACTTTGTATCAAAATTTCAAAGCAATCGATAAAGAACTTTCGCAGATTACAGCGTGTGTTGCTCTTACGTCCAACAGAGGGCGATGTTTAAAAAAAGGCATGTTGTTTCCTGTCACAGAAGTGGCATGCATAAAGTAGGTATATAAAAACACGCACCTATTCGAATGCAACTTTGTGTCAAAATTTCAAAGCCAGTCGGTAAAGAGGTTTCGATGATTTCCCTCCCATGAAAAACACTTTTTCTAAAAAAACATGTTTTTTCCCGTTACAGACGTGACATCTATATAATATGTATATATAAACCCGCTAGAATGCGAATGGAACATTGTGTGAAAATTTCAAAGCAATCGGTGAAGAACTTTTGGAGATCAGCGATTTTGAACAATCGAACATTTACATTTTTATTTATATAGATTAAATAAATAATATAATTTACGCTCGGGCTCCCAACTGAGAGCGAATGCGCATGCGTGGGCGAAAGGAAGGAGGAGAAGGACGGCAGCCATATTGTAACTGACAAGCAGTGTCTGGAGCTGGCGTATTTTACCAGCCCGTATTTATGTTATCCTAGCAACAGTGGATGCCAAAGAGCTGGAGCGGCTTCATCATTAATCACACACTCAACTCGGCGAACACAAAGACGCTAAGTTCCTACTGATATTTATAATATTTGTGATCACTAAATGTTTAACTTGTCGGATGTTCGTCGTTAGGCCGCATGGGCTCAAAATATCAACAAGTGAGTCCCATCCTAGATCGCCTCCACATTTTCATTTAGAAATAGTTGCTAATTAGCATTGGTATAGGCAAATCTTACATTTTACCCGTATATCAGCTTGAGCCATAGTAACAAGAAGGGTGATAAGCTTCTACCTCAACACGTGTTGTAGGACAGCCTGTTTCGATAAGTTTTCTAGATGTGGCTGCCCAAACGCTTACTTCTATTTCTGCAACACAGCAACACCGCTGTTTATGCTCTACATTAGTAGATTACTAACATTTCTTTAATTACTGATCTTCAATATAGGATCATATATTTACCAACATCTATATATTTTTGCCATGTGATTTTTTACTGATATTCTTGATATCTTAACAGCTTATTCTTTGATACGCATTAGTATCTAATTTATTGTGCAAGTAACAAATTAGTTTCTTTGTACTATCATATTAAGCCCCAAAAGAGTGTTGAGGGATGTGGCTCTATAATTTAATTATTATTCTACAGTCCATTATTACTTTATTATTTCATGAGAAATTGTCCCATTATTCAAGAGATACATAGGCACTGGTTCTCGTAATTATTTCCAATTTACATATTTAATTTATTTCTCCCATAAAGAGAGAAATAAGAAATTTCTCCTTCGATATTAATAAAATTATTTTTATTATTAATATTCTGGAGCCAGATTTTCCCACAATTGCTGCCGCAGGTAGAACACTCTCGAATAACTGTTGTCACAGGTAGGTGACAATTATTCAATGACATACTCAATTATTCTGCTGCAGATAGTTTTTTTCACTATTGTTGCCTCAGGAAGACCACACTCACACAAATACTTCCGCAGGTAGACAACACTCATATAACTGCTGTTGCAGGTTCATCTCACTCACATTACTGCTGCCTCAGGTATGCCCCTCTCATTATTGATGCTGCAGGTAGGTCACTCTCACATCACTACTGAGGCGGGTAGGTCATTCTCACATCACTACTGAGGATGGTAGGTCACTCTTACGTCACTACTGAGGCAGGTAGGTCATTCTCACATCACTACCGAGGCGGGTAGGACACTCACATCACTACTGAGGCAGGTAGGTCACTCTCACATCACTACTGAGGCGGGTAGGTCACTCTCACATCACTACTGAGGCGGGTAGGTCACTCTCACATCACTACTGAGGCGGGTAGGTCACTCTCACATCACTACTGAGGTGGGTAGGTCACTCTCACATCACTACTGAGGTGGGCAGGTCACTCTCACATCACTACTGAGGCTGGTAGGTCACTCTCACATCACTACTGAGGTGGGCAGGTCGCTCTCACATCACTTCTGAGGTGGGTAGGTCGCTCTCACATCACTACTGAGGCGGGTAGGTCACTCTCACATCACTACTGAGGCGGGTAGGTCACTCTCACATCACTACTGAGGTGGGCAGGTCACTCTCACATCACTACTGAGGCTGGTAGGTCACTCTCACATCACTACTGAGGTGGGCAGGTCGCTCTCACATCACTTCTGAGGTGGGTAGGTCGCTCTCACATCACTACTGAGGCGGGTAGGTCACTCTCACATCACTACTGAGGTGGGCAGGTCGCTCTCACATCACTACTGAGGTGGGTAGGTCGCTCTCACATCACTACTGAGGCGGGTAGGTCACTCTCACATCACTACTGAGGTGGGCAGGTCGCTCTCACATCACTACTGAGGTGGGTAGGTCGCTCTCACATCACTACTGAGGTGGGTACTTTACTCTCACATAACGTCTAAACTGTTGAGCCGAAAAAAATCTCTCTCCTGTCTTGTGTCTATATGGTGTTATTTATATACCTCTTCACAATTTAAAAGTGTATGCAAATTTGGAGAAATTTACATATTTATCTTTATTAATAATTTTGTTTTAATTTTTGTAATAAGAGATAGTTAGGGCTGCAGTCGGCTCTTCTTCCCATCTATGAGAAACATTTATAGCAATTAATATAAGGTATTAATGCTAAAATAAATAATAAACCAATTTCATGATTGATTAATCAAACACAACGTTATCATTTTTGTATTAAAAACCATGAGCACTCAAGTTAACGCCTTTGTTCCATGATACTACCCACATCATCTGGAGCGTAAAATGGAAAAATAGAATTTTTATTAACTAAGGTAACGTTTATATTAAATTATAGGCCACTGACAGTCTAACCAGTAAATATAAATTTAAAGATGCAAAGTTGTATCCTTCATGGCTGTCAAGGAAGAAACCAGTGTTAATTATCGAATTAAATTCTTAATCAATCTATAATAAATACAGATAAAAATAAGATTTGAAGAATTTAAATTTTTATGATTCCGAAGGCAATATCATTAATTTAAGTTGAAGCACAAAAATCAAATGTCCTAATTTACTTGGCTCTTATCTAATATTGCATTAAAACAGTTGCATTAGCTTTCGAGAATATGTTCAACGAAGCTGGTGCTTTGGTGTGGTCAAAGCTATTAACTATTAATTTAACTATTAAGGATAATATAATTAGTATCTTCAAAGGTGAGTGTGGGTGATATAATGAGACAATATAGGTATGTTTTCAATACATCTAAGAGCGTCTCCGGTGTTGCTGAGGAGACGACCACACCAGAACTGGTCATGGCTTGACCTGTCATTCACAAGTAGACTCAATGCAGAGGGAGTGCAGGTCGGTACTGGTCAACGAGCATTTATTGTTTCAAGGTTTTCAAGTAAGTCCAAGTAATTATATTCATACTAATTGAATTTACAATATTTACAATCCTTCCAACCTTGACTTGTATTAAAGGAAAAAAAACGGGCTTTTCTGTACAACAGGTGCGGCAGGTGTCATGGTGCGTGACGGTGGTGGTGGTGAGCGACGACCTCGCCTTCCTCGCCGCCTTCGCCCAGTGGTCCCTCAAGGGCCGCCTCCTGGTGTCGTCGACGAGGCTCCTGGTCCTCACCGACGTCTCTCTGTTGAACCATCCAACCCTGAGTGGGATCTACTCCAAGATGAACGCCATGCTGCTCCTCGTAAAGGACTCCAAAAAAGATCACGAGTAAGAAATCTGAATTAAGTTTCAATGTAACCTGTCTTCAAGCTAATACGTTCATATAAATGAAATGAAATTGTTACCCCCATTTTTTTATTGTTACAAAACGAAGATAATATTTTAAATGTAAAGGCAGCTTATTCCTTCAAATGTTTGGAATATGAATGGGAAATCCTTTCCTAACTTTTAACTACCTTCAACTTCGAATTATTGTGAACTAAGATTCTTAATTAAATAATTCACAAAATTATGATTAGTTCAAATTTGTGGATGATGTCTTCATATGTGGCCTTATCCAGAAAGTCTAGGTAATTATTTTTTTTATCTTTAACTATCTGGTTCCATAGGTTCTTCATTGAAGTAAGTAATTATCAAAAGAAGGCACCAAACTGGGAAGGCTATGTAGCACCATCAAATGTGCAGAATAATAAGAGAATAATAAGAGGGCGCTAAATATCACCAAGGATGCCAATACGATAACAGAAACGCATAAGGCGAACGATATCAAAAGTATCCGATTCACCAAGAATTTTATTGAGGGACAAGCGACCGCAAGAGGCGGTCGGAAAGCAAGACACACGCTCGTCCTGGAGGTCAGGATATTCAACAAGGATATGAATGACCATAAGAGGGACAATGCAATTTTGACAATAAGGAGCAGGGCGGTGCTCCATTAAGTGACCATGAGTTAAGCATTTATTTTCAATATGCAACCTCGCCAGAGCTGTTTCTCATTGCCGGTTATGGTGGTAGGAGGAAGGCCATGAGGACACACTATTCTTAAGAGTATGCAGTTTGTTACCAGTAATAGAAGACCAACAATCCTGCCAACGGGTATTATGGAGGAATGAATAACTGGGTAAAAGTTGGAATAGGGAATATCATTATGGGAAATTGGACAAGAGCGGACAGTTTCCCTGGTGGCAGCATCCACACGCTCAATTAAGGAGACATCAATATGTCTGCTGTGAAGATGCTAGTTTCCGGAGGTAGGCCACACATATAAGTGCGGTCAGGAAAAACAACAGAGTAGCCTACACCGTCCGCAGACTTAGACCCATCGGAGAAGATGGAAACGGAGCGGGAGTGTGAAGAAAAGTGCTCAAGAAAAGGCGTTTCAGAACCGTAGGAGGGATAAAAGCTTTAGTGATGCGGGTCAAGGATGTACAGAACTTTGGAAGGGGGACTCTCCACGGGGGCATGGAAGGAACAATAAGAGGAGAAATATTAGAAATGCGAACTGAAAGAGAATCTTGTAAGTAAGATAACCGGCCAGAAAGAGGGAGGTGGTGAAGAGGAACTGGAACCACAGGAGGGGTAAAAGTTAAAGCAAGAATGAGGCGAGAGGAAGGATGTTGCAAGGACCGCGCAAGATTGCGAATACAGTAGAGATCACGGCGGTCCTGGAGAGATAGGAAGCCAGGGTTAACATACAAGCTGAAGGGCGGGAATCGATCGAAAGGCACCAAAGTTGAGGCGCAACCCAGTATGGTGCATAACATCAAGACAGCGAAGAGTAGAAGGAAAAGCAGACGAGTAAGCAGGGCAACCATAATCGAATTTAGACAAGACGAGAAAGGAATGTAAAGCGAGGAGATTGCGCCTATCCGCTCCTCAAGAAGTATGGGACAACACCTGAAGGAGAGTAAGGGCCTTAAAGCATTCAACTCGGAGGTAAGAGATATGGGGCGACCAAGACAAACGAGTGTCAAAAATCAGCCTCAAAAGCTTAGTGGAATCCTTGTACACAAGAGGTTGATCATAAAGCGACAAAGAGGGACAAAGAACAACATGCTTCCAAGTAAAAGTCATAGCACAAGTCTTAGACATAGAGAACCTGAAGCCATGATCGGTGGCCCAAGACGACACGGCATCAATCGCAAGTTGATGCCGCCATTGCAGGACAGGCAAATCATCACCCCGACCGCAAAGGATAAGATCGTCAACATAAAGAGCGGAGAAGACGCCTGAAGGAAGAGAGGAAAGAAGACCATTGAAGGAAACCAGAAAAAGAGTAGTGCTCAGAACACTACCTTGGGGCACACCCTCGTATTGCCGAAAATATGCATAGAGTGACACCAAGCCTCACTAGAAAGGAACGATGAGAGAGGAAGCTATGGAGAAAGACAGGAAGATTACCACGACGGCCAAAAGAATGAAGTTGGGACAGAATATGATATCGCCAGGTGGTGTCATAAGCCTTTTACAGGTCAAAAAAGACTGGCAACAACGGAGGTCTTCGCAGCAAAAGCAGTATGAATCCTCTAAGTTCATCAGGACATCTGTTGTGCTGCAGCAATTGCGAAACCAAATTGAGAAGGGGAGAAGTGGTGATAGTGTTCTAAGAACCACAACAGATGAACATTAACCATACGTTCAAAGAGTTTGCAGACAACTCGTGAGAGCAATAGGGCGGAAGTCCTTAAGGGATGTCCCAACAGACGCATGATTTCCGATCAGGGAGGACAACGGCATTGAGCCGGTCCTCAGGGACTGACGACGACTACCAGACCCGATTATACAAACTCAGTAAATACTGAGACGTACACGGAGGGAGATAGGCGAAAGCATTTCATAATGAATGGCATCGGAGTCAATGATGGCCTTCTGAACTGCAGAAGGCCATTGAAAACTGAAAGTCAGAGAGAGAGGGAGAGGAGGGATCGTTATAGGGAAGTCTGAGATGGGTGCAAAAATCTAAAGGACGAGATTCAAGAACATGTTTACGAAGAAGAAAAGATTGCGGAAGATGAAAACCAGAGCTAACAGAAGAAAAGTAGGAACCCAGTTCGGACGCGACCTGCAACAGGTCCACCACAAGAGTATCACAGAGATGAAGGACTGGCGAGACATCGGGAACGAACTGACCCGCTATTTTGCGGATACACTTCCAGATCTGCAGCAGAGGAGTTTCGGACGTAATGGTGGAAACATAAGACTACCAACACACACGCTTAGCTGTACGGATGGCCCTACGGGCCACAGTACTTGCCTTCCGAAACAAATGAAAAGAATCAGCCGTTTTACCGGCGGCGGTGTCTCTTCCAGGCTGCACGCTTACAGCAGACAGGCCCGAGAACAGTCCACATTCCACCAAGGGAACACACTTCCGTGGTCCCCGAGATGAAGAGAGAGCGAGGAATAGAGCACAGGGCAGCGTCGAAGATGGTGTCATGAAAAAGGAGGAGGGCGCGAAGGTGAGGCAGAATGGAGTAGGTCGGAGAGAGCAGCACGGAGGGTAAATAGGTTCCAGTCTGCCTTGGCAAACTACCACTTAGGGAAGGAGAGGGGAAGGTGAAAAGAGAAAAAGGTAACAAGGATGAGGAAATGGTCACTGCCATGGAGGACATGAAGAATCCGTCACGTGAAATCCAAGTACAGAGACGACGAGCAGAGAGAAAGATCAAGAAAGAAAAGGGTGCGAGTTCGAGAGTCCAAACTGAGTGGACTCACTAGAATACAGAATAGATAGGGAAGAAGAAAGGATGAACGGTACGAGAAGGCAACCCGGGGTGTTTGTCAGAACATCACCCCAGAAGGTATGTCGACAATTCACCCAGCAGGAGCACAGGCTCCGACAAGGAGTCCAGTAGGTGTTTAAGATTGGGAAGAGAAAGCTGGGACATTTGGGGGGAGATAAATGGAACAAACCGTGTATCATTTACGCACAAAGACACGTGCAGCAGAACATTGGAGAGGCGACGGAAGAAGTAGGGGGATGAAGGGAACATCAGAACAAATCAAGAGAGCAGAAGTAGGAAGGTACATCAGAAAAAGCCGGGGGGAGGGGGAAAGAAGGGATTAGCCATGGAAGCGACCAGGATGAACACCAAGCAACGGTTCCTGGAGACAGACACAAAGGGGAGAAAACTGTGAAATCAGAAGTTGGAGTTCATGGAAATTGACGAAATATCCACGAATATTTCATTGAAGAATAGATATCGACAATAAGAGAAACGACAGCAACACAGAACAATGAAGAAACAAATGTGGAAAAGGAGCACAGCACGTTAACGAAGCGCAGGGTCAGGATCAGGGTCAGCGAAGTCAGCGTTAGGGGGCATGTGTAAACTGACTAAGGATGGAGAGAAGACGGGAGCTGCAGCTTCACAGCCTAGGGGAATCCCAAACCGGAGCTGATGAGGTTTCAGCAAGGTGGCTGCTTCCTGGCTGATAGATCTCACTGCAGCCTTAGCTATGAGGAGTCGGAGGGTGTTGCCAACGGCAATGGGCCTGATACCCCTATCCTTCTTCTTTAGAGCACAGAGTGCTGCTCCATAAAAGACAGGCCTGATGTCCTCAGGGATGCCGCCAGCCAAACACATGTTGGAGAATCTGGTAAGTTCCACTAGACGGTCCTTAGCAGCATCTCCAAGTACCGGGTTCAGCATTTGTTTGATGTGCAGGGGTCTTAGGCCTGTAAAGCCCCCTGCTGAACCTGTTGGGAAAGACATGGCTGCTTTGTACACCTCAGATTCTCGAACAGTCAAGGGTTCTATTCCAACATTGTTTTCCTGGGGATCCCTGCTGCTGTCTGGGGCTCTGGGTGGGTGTTTGTCTTGAAGAGCCTCTGCTGTTGCGGGGTTCCTGGGGGCAATGTTGTCATCGCTGGTCATGATTCTGATGGCACCTGTGGTATTGCCCTCTTCTATTTTCCTGGTGATCTGTGCTCTCATTTTGTGGTTCTCAGATGAGTTATTGTTGGTCGTCCTGCGGCTGGTGTTCTTGGCACGAGGGGGGAGGCGGACCAGGTTGTCTGCTCTGGGGAATTCATTAAGTGCCCTGATTACAGAGATTGCTAATGACTTGCCTCTTCTAGGCGGTAATGCTAGGCATGCATTCCCAAATAGAAGGAAATTGTGCTACGATCCAGAGGTTCTGGGAGCATTGTTGACCTTCGTCAGCAGACTGGTGAGTTTGGCTGCTGCTTGGTGATGGGCAGCCTTGGGGATGTGGGACAAGGTCCTGGTGGACGTCGCTTTGACTGCCTCAAGCAGATTATCTGCTGAAATGAAGTTGAGGGAGGTATTGTTCCTCGCTCCTGCAGCAGATTGTCCATCGTCACTGCCCCGAGGCAGGCGCCTAGACCCTAGACAACCACCTGAATTGACAGAATGATAGCAGACAGTTCCATTTCCATTGAGACGATACCGTCTGTCACACACTTGACAGTTTCCTCTTGGGTGTTCATCTTCTTGGCTGGAAAGAGGCTGTGTCAGGTGCGACATGTGCCATGCCTCTACGGATATATATATATATATATATATATATATATATATATATATATATATATATATATATATATATATATATATATATATATATATATATATATATATATATATATATATATATATATATATATATATATATATATATATATATATATATATATATATATATATAATAAAGGAAGGGAGTACCACCTCTAGCTGGAAGAAGGAGGGACCCATAGCCTCGGAGGAAACCACGCATAACGCATTAGAGGGAATGTTTAGATCCCGTCCAATACAGTTTCTGTGTGCTTTTCTCCTACCACCCCCTTCCTTTTTTATTTTTTGTGCTTTATTATGTATCTGATGGTTACAAGATATACATGGGTTGATACAAAAATAGTAATACAAAAAGGTGCTCAAAGGTTATGGATCTCTTGAAAAACACGACAATGGGAAACATTGATGAATGTCACAGACGGGTTCGATCATTGTTGCATATATATATATATATATATATATATATATATATATATATATATATATATATATATATATATATATACATATATATATATATATATATATATATATATATATATATATATATATATATATATATATATATATATATATTAGTATATTTTGGTAGCAGTCTTTCCTGTAGACATATATTATTAAATATGACCGAAAACGTAAGATTAATAATTCTAACACGAATTTTATCGATCTTTCGTACGTTTCTTTTCACTATTGGTGGTAATTCAAAAATCAATTCTCCAAAATTCATTTTTATTTCTAGTCTGACGCGACACGTGAGCGCGTTTCGTAAAACTTATTACATTTTCAAAGACTTTAGCTTACACATACACAACTGAATAGAACTTACACATCTTCGATTTGTTTATATCTACATTTGAGTGAGGTGGATGGGGTGAGGTGGTATTAATAGGGTATTAAATTCCTAAACACAAGACAGAACACGAAACAATGGGTATTGAATGGAAGTGATTTGTAGAAAGCCTATTGGTCCATATTTCTTGATGCTTCTATATTGGAGCGGAGTCTTGAGGTGGGTAGAATATAGTTGTGCATTAATTGGCTGTTGATTGCTGGTATTGACTTATTGATGTGTAGAGCCTCGCAGACGTCAAGCCGCCTGCTATCGCTGTATCTATCGATGATTTCTGTGTTGTTTAATAGGATTTCTCTGGCGATGGTTTGGTTGTGGGAAGAGATTATATGTTCCTTAATGGAGCCCTGTTGCTTATGCATCGTTAAACGCCTAGAAAGAGATGTTGTTGTCTTGCCTATATACTGGGCTTTTTGGAGCTTACAGTCCCCAAGAGGGCATTTGAAGGCATAGACAACGTTGGTCTCTTTTAAAGCGTTCTGCTTTGTGTCTGGAGAGTTTCTCATGAACAGTCTAAGGAAACTACTCCAAGCTTGTACTAAAGAGGCACCCTTCTTGAGCCCGGATGGGCACATGTATAAGCAAGTAGATGGGGTCGCCATGGGTTCTCCCCTAGGTGTCCTGTTTGCAAACTTCTACATAAGTACCATCGAGCAAAAAGTCTTAGTCGAAATGAACTTGAAACCGGCCATATACTGCAGGTATGTTGACGACATTTTTATACAGGTACCTGATGTCAGACATCTGCAGGAGCTGAAGGAGGCATTTGAGCAGAGTTCCGTGCTGCGTTTCACTTACGAGATGGAAAAGGATAGGAAGCTGCCTTTTCTAGATGTAACAGTCATGGAAAAGAGCGGAGGTTTCCACACTGCAGTCTACACCAAGGAAACGAACATAGGAACGTGCCTAAATGCCAACAGCGACTGCCCAGACAGGTACAAGAGGAGTGTTGTTAACGCTTATGTCGACCGTGCTCTCAGCCACAGCTCAGAATGGAAGCAAGTCGACGAAGAACTCTGTAGGGTAAGGCAGGTACTAGTCAACAACGGCTTCTCCAATGGTTTCGTCGAAGACATCATAAGAAGGAAAGTGAAACGCCATGCAACCTCTGAAGAGACAACTAACACAACACCTATACCCCCTATTAGACTATTTTACAGGAACTTCTTTTCCACAGCTCATAAAACGGAGGAAAGGGTCCTGAAAGATATCGTTAATAGAAACGTTATCCGTACAGACAAAAACCAGAGGATACAACTGACGATTTACTATAAAACCAGAAAAACGGCCAGCCTACTCATGAGAAACTCTCCAGACACAAAGCAGAACGCATTAAAAGAGACCAACGTCGTCTATGCCTTCAAATGCCCTCTTGGGGACTGTAAGCTCCAAAAAACCCAGTATATAGGCAAGACAACAACATCTCTTTCTAGGCGTTTAAGATGCATAAGCAACACGGCTCCATTAAGGAACATATAATCTCTTCCCACAACCAAACCATCGCCAGAGAAATCCTAGTAAACAACACAGAAATCATCGATAGATACAGCGATAGCAGGCGGCTTGACGTCTGCGAGGCTCAAAACATCTAGAAGTCAACACCAGCAATCAACAGCCAATTAATGCACAACTATATTCTACCCACCTCAAGACTCCGCTCCAATATAGAAGCATCAAGAAATATGGACCAATAGGCTTTCTACAAATCACTTCCATTCAATACCCATTGTTTCGTGTTCTGTCTTGTGTTTAGGAATTTAATACCCTATTAATACCACCTCACCCCATCCACCTCACTCAAATGTAGATATAAACAAATCGAAGATGTGTAAGTTCTATTCAGTTGTGTATGTGTAAGCTAAAGTCTTTGAAAATGTAATAAGTTTTACGAAACGCGCTCAAGTGTCGCGTCAGACTAGAAATAAAAATGAATTTTGGAGAATTGATTTTTGAATTACCACCAACAGTGAAAAGAAACGTACGAAAGATCGAGAAAATTCGTGTTAGAATTATTAATCTTACTTTTTTGGTCATATTTAATAATATATATATATATATATATATATATATATATATATATATATATATATATATATATATATATATATTTATGATCGATGTTCCCTTCGGGAATCTTAATTTTAAGATGAATAGGAAAACCAGGGATATACTGAACATCTTGTTTCAGATTCTTTACTTTAAAATGCATAACGTTTCGAATACTTCTCATATTCATCATCAGATCTAAAAGAAAAAACAGAAATCACAATCAAATAACTGGTAAACAAAGAACTCATGGTGAATATAATTGCCTATCAAAGAAAGGAAAATGCTTAAAAAACAAAACACTTAAGCGCACTTAAAGTGATCAATACAAATAAAACATATTAACTGTCACATATATTAAAGCTAATTTAAAAGTCCATTAAACTACAAGATGAATTTTATAACAACTAAAACAAACCATTCTATTAAACTTACGTGAAGTGATCAGAAGTGAAACTTGAAACCTAACACATAGATACTAAACACTATAACAAATATTTATATAATGACTACAAATCTACAAAAAATGTATGTAAAATACAAACAGAATAAACGATAATTATTAAGTACTAACCAAAATCTTATAAAAAACTCAAATATTAAATAAAATTAAATACCAAAAAATGTAATATATATCCTAAATAAAAGATTATATTAATGTACAATGTCAAGACTTGAAATAAGTAAGAAAGGGCAAAGACATGGTAAACTAAACAAAATTATAATAAAATTAAACTACCAAAATGAACTATAAATCAAATTACAGGGCCTACTGTGCACTATACAGTGTACAATTAAACAGCTGAAAGGTTGCTATTTAACAGAGGCCGCAGCTCCTTTATATATAAGGATTCCATTACTCTCAAATCTGACTGGCCATTCATAGAAGTGTCCAGAATTTTAAAATCAAATTCCAGCAGAGAATGATCAAACTCATAACAATGGTTTCTAATCTCCGAAAATGCTGGTTTAGACAATGGTAATCCAGTCCTAAAAGATAATCCCCGGTGCTCAAGTTTCCTAATCTTAAAGTTCCGAATGGAACTCCCGATATATCCAGCATTACAGCTGGAACAATTATACATATATACGACATTTGAGCACAAGGGGGTAGGCACTTTATCTTTAAATTTAAAATAAGAGCCTATGGTATTTGTGTTGACAAAAATAAATCTAAAGTCTACTTGAGGATAACACTGCTGCAAGAGTCTCCTCAAACGACTCCTTACAGAAAAGCTAATAGTGCCATAAAATTGTAATTTAATATATTTAAGATCCCTTTCCACTGTAGTAATCCTACACGATGGGTGAAACTTCTTATTTAAGAAATTCCTTATAAAGGTATAAACCATATGCAAAGGATAACCATTATTTGAAAAAAATTTCACAAGAAAATTAATTTCTTGATCAAAGTTATTCCAATTAGAACATAAAACAAAGGCCCTATTCAGTAGAGTGTTAATTGCATTTTTCTTAAAAATATCAGGAACAAAAGAATTAAAATTTAAACCTAAACCAGTAAAGGTTGGTTTCCTAAAAACCTTAGTGTTGAACCCATTAAGGTTATTCACTTTTACATCAAGAAACAACAATGAATTATCAACTTCACACTCTGCAGTAAAACGTATATTACTATGTTGTGCATTAAGATACTCTCTAAATTTCTCAATATGACATTGGTCCTTAAATAACAAAAAAGTGTCATCTACATATCTCCTGTACAAGACTGGTTTAAAGGCCGAAGGACAATTATCAAGCCAATTTATTTCATGAAAACTCAAAAAAGCATTAGCCAGTGTAGGACCTAAAGGAGACCCCATTGCTACTCCATCAATTTGTTTATAATATTTATTATTAAACATAAAGATGGAGTCTTTAACTGCTATTTCTAACAGCCGTCTGAATATTTTACTACAAAATCCAGACACTAAGTTAGTGTCAGCAAATAATTGATTCACACAGATATCGATGGTTTCCAACAAAGGAATATTAGTAAAAAGTGATTCAACATCGAAACTGGCCATTATAGTTGGGAACTCAAAATTTAAAGAGGAAGAAGAAAAGAACTTTTTGTAAAAGAACTTTCCTCTTTAAATTTTGAGTTCCCAACTATAATGGCCAGTTTCGATGTTGAATCACATTTTACTAATATTCCTTTGTTGGAAACCATTGATATCTGTGTGAATCAATTATTTGCTGACACTAACTTAGTGTCTGGATTTTGTAGTAAAATATTCAGACGGCTGTTAGAAATAGCAGTTAAAGACTCCATCTTTATGTTTAATAATAAATATTATAAACAAATTGATGGAGTAGCAATGGGGTCTCATTTAGGTCCTGCACTGGCTAATGCTTTTTTGAGTTTTCATGAAATAAATTGGCTTGATAATTGTCCTTCGGCCTTTAAACCAGTCTTGTACAGGAGATATGTAGATGACACTTTTTTGTTATTTAAGGACCAATGTCATATTGAGAAATTTAGAGAGTATCTTAATGCACAACATAGTAATATACGTTTTACTGCAGAGTGTGAAGTTGATAATTCATTGTTGTTTCTTGATGTAAAAGTGAATAACCTTAATGGGTTCAACACTAAGGTTTTTAGGAAACCAACCTTTACTGGTTTAGGTTTAAATTTTAATTCTTTTGTTCCTGATATTTTTAAGAAAAATGCAATTAACACTCTACTGAATAGGGCCTTTGTTTTATGTTCTAATTGGAATAACTTTGATCAAGAAATTAATTTTCTTGTGAAATTTTTTTCAAATAATGGTTATCCTTTGCATATGGTTTATACCTTTATAAGGAATTTCTTAAATAAGAAGTTTCACCCATCGTGTAGGATTACTGCAGTAGAAAGGGATCTTAAATATATTAAATTACCATTTTATGGCACTATTAGCTTTTCTGTAAGGAGTCGTTTGAGGAGACTGTTGCAGCAGTGTTATCCTCAAGTAGACTTTAGATTTATTTTTGTCAACACAAATACCAAAGGCTCTTATTTTAAATTTAAAGATAAAGTGCCTACCCCCTTGTGCTCAAATGTCGTATATATGTATAATTGTTCCAGCTGTAATGCTGGATATGTCGGGAGTTCCATTCGGAACTTTAAGATTAGGATACTTCAGCACCGGGGATTATCTTTTAAGACTGGATTACCATTGTCTAAACCAGAATTTTCGGAGATTAGAAACCATTGTTATGAGTTTGATCATTCTCTGCTGGAATCTGATTTTAAAATTCTGGACACTTGTATGAATGGCCAGTCAGATTTGAGAGTAATGGAATCCTTATATATAAAGGAGCTGCGGCCTCTGTTAAATAGCAACCTATCAGCTGTTCAATTGTACACTGTATAATGCACAGTAGGCCCTGTAATTTGATTTATAGTTCATTTTGGTAGTATAATTTTATTAAAATTTTGTTTAGTTTACCATGTCTTTGCCCTTTCTTACTTATTTCAAGTCTTGACATTGTACATAAATATAATCTTTTATTTAGTATATATAATACATTTTTTGGTATTTAATTTTATTTAATATTTGAGTTTTTTATAAGATTTTGGTTAGTACTTTATAATTGTCGTTTATTCTGTTTGTATTTTACATACATTTTTTGTAGATTTGTAGTCATTATATAAATATTTGTTATAGTGTTTAGTATCTATGTGTTAGGTTTCAAGTTTCACTTCTTATCACTTCACGTAAGTTTAATAGAATGGTTTGTTTTAGTAGTTATAAAATTCATCTTGTAGTTCAATGGACTTTTAAATTAGCTTTAATATATGTGACAGTTAATATGTTTTATTTGTATTGATCACTTTAAGTGCGCTTAAGTGTTTTGTTTTTTAAGCATTTTCCTTTCTTTGATAGGCAATTATATTCACCATGAGTTCTTTGTTTACCAGTTATTTGATTGTGGTTTCTGTTTTTTCTTTTAGATCTGATGATGAATACGAGAAGTATTCGAAACGTTATGCATTTTAAAGTAAAGAATCTGAAACAAGATGTTCAGTATATCCCTGGTTTTCTTATTCATCTTAAAATATATAAATATATATATATATATATAATATATATATATATATATATATATATATATATATATATATATATATATATATATATATATATATATATATATATATATATATATGTATACATATGTCGTACCTAGTAGCCAGAACGCACTTCTCAGCCTACTATGCAAGGCCCGATTTGCCTAATAAGCCAAGTTTTCATGAATTAATTGTTTTTCGACTACCTAACCTACCTAACCTAACCTAACCTAACTTTTTCGGCTACTTAACCTAACCTAACCTATAGAGATAGGTTAGATTAGGTTAGGTAGGGTTGGTTAGGTTCGGTCATATAACTACGTTAATTTTAACTTTATTAAAAAAAATTGACCTCATACATAATGAAATGGGTAGCTTTATCGTTTCATGAGAAAAAAAAATAGAGAAAATATAATAATTCAGGAAAACTTGGCTTTTTAGGCAAATCGGGCCCTGCATAGTAGGCTGAGAAGTGCGTTCTGGCTACTAGGTACGACACACACACATATATATATATATAAATATATATATATATACATATATATATATATATATATATATATATATATATATATATATATATATATATATATATATATATATATATATATATATAAAACGTTTGTGAGGGTACCACCTCTGGTGCCAATGTGGGGACCCATAGCCTCGGAGAAGAAAATAAAAAGTATTCAGAGGAGACCTTGTGGTTTCTCACTGAACACTAATATTATCTTCTCCTACCACCCCCATTCTTTTGTATGTACACATATATATTTACTTTATTTGAACTTTGTTACAAAAAAGATTATATATTATATAAATAAAGTTATATATATATATATATATATATATATATATATATATATATATATATATATATATATATATATATTATTAAATATGACCGAAAAAGTAAGATTAATAATTCTAACACGAATTTTCTCAATCTATCGTACATTTCTTTTCACTGTTGGGGTAAATCAAAAATCAATTTTTCAAAATTCATTTTTATTTCTAGTCTGACGCGACACGAGCGCGTTTCGTAAAACTTATTACATTTTCAAAGACTTTAGTTTACAAATACACAACTGAATAGAACTTACGCATCTCCGATTTTATATCTACATTTTAGTGAGGTGGATGGGGTGAGGTGGCATTAATAGGGTATTAATTTCATCAACACAAGACAGAACAAGAGGTGGCATTAATAGGGTATTAATTTCATCAACACAAGACAGAACACGAAACAATGGGTATTGAATAGAAGTGTTTGAAGAAAGCCTATTGGTCCATATTTCTTGATGCTTCTATATTGGAGCGGAGTCTTGAGGTGGGTAGAATATAGTTGTGCATTAATTGGCTGTTGATTGCTGGTGTTGACTTCTTGATGTGTAGTGCCTCGCAAACGTCAAGCCGCCTGCTATCGCTGTATCTATCGATGATTTCTGTGTTGTTTACTAGAATTTCTCTGGCGATGGTTTGGTTGAGGGAAGAGATTATATGTTCCTTAATGGAGCCCTGTTGCTTATGCATCGTTAAACGCCTAGAAAGAGATGTTGTTGTCTTGCCTATATACTGGGTTTTTTGGAGCTTACAGTCCCCAAGAGGGCAATTGAAGGCATAGACGACGTTAGTCTCTTTTAAAGCGTTCTGTTTTGTGTCTGGAGAGTTTCTCATGAGTAGGCTGGCCGTTTTTCTGGTTTTATGGTAAATCGTCAGTTGTATCCTCTGATTTTTGTCTGTAGGGATAACGTTTCTATTAACAATATCTTTCAGGACCCTTTCCTCCGTTTTATGAGCTGTGGAAAAGAAGTTCCTGTAAAATAGTCTAATAGGGGGTATAGGTGTTGTGTTAGTTGTCTCTTCAGAGGTTGCATGGCGTTTCACTTTCCTTCTTATGATGTCTTCGACGAAACCATTGAAGAAGCCGTTGTTGACTAGGACCTGCCTTACCCTACAGAGTTCTTCGTCGACTTGCTTCCATTCTGAGCTGTGGCTGAGAGCACGGTCGACATATGCATTAACAACACTCCTCTTGTACCTGTCTGGGCAGTCGCTGTTGGCATTTAGGCACATTCCTATGTTCGTTTCCTTAGTGTAGACTGCAGTGTGGAAACCTCCGCTCTTTTCCATGACTGTTACATCTAGAAAGGGCAGCTTCCCATCCTTTTCCATCTCGTAAGTGAAACGCAGCACGGAACTCTGCTCAAATGCCTCCTTCAGCTCCTGCAGATGTCTGACATCAGGTATCTGAGTAAAAATGTCGTCAACATACCTGCAGTATATGGCCGGTTTAAAGTTCATGTCGACTAAGACTTTTTGCTCGATGGTACCCATGTAGAAGTTTGCAAACAGGACACCTAGGGTAGAACCCATGGCGACCCCATCTACTTGCTTATACATGTGCCCATCCGGGCTCAAGAAGGGTGCCTCTTTAGTACAAGCTTGGAGTAGTTTCTTCAGAATATTTTCTGGTATGTCAAGAGGAGTACAGGCTGGATCACGATACACTCTGTCGGCTATCATCCCGATTGTCTCGTCCACAGGTACGTTGGTAAACAGCGATTCTACGTCCAACGAGGCTCTTATCCCTGTGGCCCGTGTGCCCCGCAGTAAGTCAACAAATTCCTTTGGAGACTTCAGGCTGAAGGCGCAGGGAACATAAGGAGTCAGCAGGCCGTTGAGTCGCTTCGCCAGTCTGTACGTGGGTGTGGGTATCTGGCTAATGATTGGCCGAAGTGGGTTTCCAGGCTTGTGTGTCTTGACATTTCCATACGCATATCCGGGTTTATATTCCGCAATGATCTTTGGCAGGTGGAGTCCGGATTTCTTGGCGTTCACAGTTTCGATCAGTTTGTTGACCTTTGCTTTTAATTCGGCTGTAGTGTCCTTCGTTACCCTTTGGAACTTAGTTTGGTCAGAGAGTATGATGTTCATTTTCGCCAGATATTCGTCTTTTTTAAGAATGACATATATTGGCGACTTGTCACCTCTTCTGACAACTATCTCCTTGTTCTCACGAAAGCTTTTAGCTGCCGCTTTGAGCTCGGGGGACAGTATGGTGCTTCTGTAATTGCCTCGATTCTTTCCTCCTTCTGCAATAAGTTCTGCTTGTAAGGTATCTTTGGTAGTGACCTTCTTTTGTGTCTCGAGGTCGAATATGTCGTCCAACAGAATTTCCAACTCTACTTTCCGGGCCATCTCACTCGGTCTGGACATAACATGACAGTTTATGCCCAGATTCAGGAGAGTGACTTGGTCCTCAGTGAGGTTAATTCCTGCAAGGTTCAGGAAGCCATCTCTTGGTCGTGGAATTGCCATAGGTCCTCCATATAATGTTTTAATTAGTTAGTTTGAAACTAACAACATTATATGGAGGACCTATGGCAATTCCACGACCAAGAGATGGCTTCCTGAACCTTGCAGGAATTAACCTCACTGAGGACCAAGTCACTCTCCTAAATCTGGGCATAAACTGTCATGTTATGTCCAGACCGAGTGAGATGGCCCGGAAAGTAGAGTTGGAAATTCTGTTGGACGACATATTCGTCCTCGAGACACAAAAGAAGGTCACTACCAAAGATACCTTACAAGCAGAACTTATTGCAGAAGGAGGAAAGAATCGAGGCAATTACAGAAGCACCATACTGTCCCCCGAGCTCAAAGCGGCAGCTAAAAGCCTTCGTGAGAACAAGGAATATCTGGCGAAAATGAACATCATACTCTCTGACCAAACTAAGTTCCAAAGGGTATCGAAGGACACTACAGCCGAATTAAAAGCAAAGGTCAACAAACTGATCGAAACTGTGAACGCCAAGAAATCCGGACTCCACCTGCCAAAGATCATTGGGGAATATAAACCCGGATATGCGTATGGAAATGTCAAGACACACAAGCCTGGAAACCCACTTCGGCCAATCATTAGCCAGATACCCACACCCACGTACAGACTGGCGAAGCGACTCAACGGCCTGCTGACTCCTTATGTTCCCTGCGCCTTCAGCCTGAAGTCTCCAAAGGAATTTGTTGACTTACTGCTGGGCACACGGGCCACAGGGATAAGAGCCTCGTTGGACGTAGAATCGCTGTTTACCAACGTACCTGTGGACGAGACAATCGGGATGATAGCCGACAGAGTGTATCGTGATCCAGCCTGTACTCCTCTTGACATACCAGAAAATATTCTGAGGAAACTACTCCAAGCTTGTACTAAAGAGGCACCCTTCTTGAGCCCGGATGGGCACATGTATAAGCAAGTAGATGGGGTCGCCATGGGTTCTCCCCTAGGTGTCCTGTTTGCAAACTTCTACATGGGTACCATCGAGCAAAAAGTCTTAGTCGACATGAACTTGAAACCGGCCATATACTGCAGGTATGTTGACGACATTTTTACACAGGTACCTGATGTCAGACATCTGCAGGAGCTGAAGGAGGCATTTGAGCAGAGTTCCGTGCTGCGTTTCACTTACGAGATGGAAAAGGATGGGAAGCTGCCCTTTCTAGATGTAACAGTCATGGAAAAGAGCGGAGGTTTCCACACTGCAGTCTACACTAAGGAAACGAACATAGGAATGTGCCTAAATGCCAACAGCGACTGCCCAGACAGGTACAAGAGGAGTGTTGTTAACGCATATGTCGACCGTGCTCTCAGCCACAGCTCAGAATGGAAGCAAGTCGACGAAGAACTCTGTAGGGTAAGGCAGGTCCTAGTCAACAACGGCTTCTCCAATGGTTTCGTCGAAGACATCATAAGAAGGAAAGTGAAACGCCATGCAACCTCTGAAGAGACAACTAACACAACACCTATACCCCCTATTAGACTATTTTACAGGAACTTCTTTTCCACAGCTCATAAAACGGAGGAAAGGGTCCTGAAAGATATTGTTAATAGAAACGTTATCCCTACAGACAAAAATCAGAGGATACAACTGACGATTTACTCTAAAACCAGAAAAACGGCCAGCCTACTCATGAGAAACTCTCCAGACACAAAACAGAACGCTTTAAAAGAGACTAACGTCGTCTATGCCTTCAATTGCCCTCTTGGGGACTGTAAGCTCCAAAAAACCCAGTATATAGGCAAGACAACAACATCTCTTTCTAGGCGTTTAACGATGCATAAGCAACAGGGCTCCATTAAGGAACATATAATCTCTTCCCACAACCAAACTATCGCCAGAGAAATCCTAGTAAACAACACAGAAATCATCGATAGATACAGCGATAGCAGGCGGCTTGACGTTTGCGAGGCACTACACATCAAGAAGTCAACACCAGCAATCAACAGCCAATTAATGCACAACTATATTCTACCCACCTCAAGACTCCGCTCCAATATAGAAGCATCAAGAAATATGGACCAATAGGCTTTCTACAAACACTTCTATTCAATACCCATTGTTTCATGTTCTGTCTTGTGTTGATGAAATTAATACCCTATTAATGCCACCTCTTGTTCTGTCTTGTGTTGATGAAATTAATACCCTATTAATGCCACCTCACCCCATCCACCTCACTCAAATGTAGATATAAAATCGGAGATGCGTAAGTTCTATTCAGTTGTGTATTTGTAAACTAAAGTCTTTGAAAATGTAATAAGGTTTACGAAACGCGCTCGTGTCGCGTCAGACTAGAAATAAAAATGAAATTTGGAGAATTGATTTTTGATTTACCTCCAACAGTGAAAAGAAATGTACGAAAGAATGAGAAAATTCGTGTTAGAATTATTAATCTTACTTTTTCGGTCATATTTAATAATATATGTCTACAGGAAAGACTGCTACCAAAATATACTAATATATAATATGCATATATATATATATATATATATATATATATATATATATATATATATATATATAAATCTATGAAATGAAATTCCCCTCCTAGGCTGAGGGAGCCGAGCGGATAGCACGCTAGACTTGTGATCCTGTGGTCCTGGGTTCGATCCCAGGCGCTGGGGAGAAACAATGGGCAGAGTTTCTTTCACCCTATGCCCCTGTTACCTAGCAGTAAAATAGGTACCTGGGTGTTAGTCAGCTGTGACAGCTGACTAACTGGGCTGACTGGGCTGCTTCCTGGGGGTGTAGGCATGGTCGAGGACCGGGCCGCGGGGACACTAAAATCCCCGAAATCATCTCAAGATAACCTCCTATTTCATTTTTTTCGTAAGTAGTAGTAGTATGTTGTTGTTTAAGATTTGCTACATGGAACAAAAAGTTCCAAGTAGCACGGGCTATGGTGAGCCCGTGAAGTAGCAGTAGTAGTATAATTGCTTTCCATTTCGTACCTCAGTTTGTGGTTAGGTAAGGAACAGGAGGCACTCCGGCTGTCAAACAAAAAGAAGTATATAGAATATAATATATTCTTAATCACTTGTAATCAACACACAGCCCTTACAAGATGTGGAAATGCCTTTCACATCTAATTAAGGTTAATTAGATAATAATTAACCTATGAAAATCACTGATCATTAAATATTTATATCCAGTGATTTATATATGATATACGTTTAATGTATGAAATAGAGAATATATATATATATATATATATATATATATATATATATATATATATATATATATATATATATGTCGTACCTAGTAGCCAGAACGCACTTCTCGGCCTACTATGCAAGGCCCGATTTGCCTAATAAGCCATGTTTTCCTGAATTAATATATTTTCTCTAATTTTTTTCTTATGAAATGATAAAGCTACCCATTTCATTATGTATGAGGTCAATTTTTTTTTATTGGAGTTAAAATTAACGTAGATATATGACCGAACCTAACCAACCCTACCTAACCCAACCTAACCTATTCTTATAGGTTAGGTTAGGTTAGGTATCCGAAAAAGTTAGGTTAGGTTAGGTTAGGTAGGTTAGGTAGTCGAAAACCGATTAATTCATGAAAACTTGGCTTATTAGGCAAATCGGGCCTTGCATAGTAGGCTGAGAAGAGCGTTCTGGCTACTAGGTACGACATATATATATATATATATATATATATATATATATATATATATATATATATATATATATATATATATATATATACACATATATATTTACTTTATTTGAACTTTGTTACAAAAAAGGAGTTACATATGGGTTACAAAGATGGTTATCATAGGTTGTCGAGTTCCTCCAGCTCCTCAGATGGCGGGCAGGAACCCTGGATGCAGTGCGCATTTCCCCTCTGTATCGCCACACTGAGGCGCTGGAAAAGAAAGCTTGCAGCTCTTGGGTCCCTTGTTGTTTCAATGAGCCTAGAACCCAGTTCCTTCAAAAAACTGGTAGCACTTTTACCCCAGGCGCCGAGTGTCTCAGAAGCAATGGGGACAAAATTGTAGTGGTAATCCAGTTCTCTATACTTACAGGATTTGGCTGCTTCCCTGTGGGTGGCAGCACCACCTGGTTGTGCAACACTGAGGTTAATGTAGGTGTTAGCTAGGGTTGATACGCACGTGTAGTCATATATATATATATATATATATATATATATATATATATATATATATATATATATATATATATATATATATATATATATATATATAACTTTATTTATATAATATATAACCTTTTTTGTAACAAAGTTCAAATAAAGTAAATATATATGTGTACATACAAAAGAATGGGGGTGGTAGGAGAAGATAATATTAGTGTTAAGTGAGAAACCGCAAGGTCTCCTCTGAATACTTTTATTTTCTTCTCCGAGGCTATGGGTCCCCACATTGGCACCAGAGGTGGTACCCTCACAAACTTTATATATATATATATATATATATATATATATATATATATATATATATATATATATATATATATATATATAATGTCGTACCTAGTAGCCAGAACGCACTTCTCAGCCTACTATGCAAGGCCCGATTTGCCTAATAAGCCAAGTTTTCCTGAATTATTATATTTTCTCTATTTTTTTCTTATGAAATGATAAAGCTACCCATTTCATTATGTATGAGGTCAATTTTTTTTTAATAAAGTTAAAATTAACGTAGATATATGACCGAACCTAACCAACCCTACCTAACCTAACCTATCTTTATAGGTTAGGTTTGGTTAGGTAGCCGAAAAAGTTAGGTTAGGTTAGGTTAGGTAGGTTAGGTATTCGAAAAACAATTAATTCATGAAAACTTGGCTTATCAGGCAAATCTGGCCTTGCGTAGTAGGCTGAGAAGTGCATTTTAGCTACTAGGTACGACATTATATATATATATATATATATATATATATATATATATATATATATATATATAATTGGCCAGTTATAAAGCTATGTATTCGTGTAAATAAAAATTTATCAGGGCAATTTAATTTGGTCAAGGTTAAAACACAAACTTCTTCAAATCCAATAATAAAAATGAATGATAATATTTTAATTATGTGCTATTAAACTATTATTCCCAGCAGGATTTTACTGGGAAAACTGATATTATTCCAGCAGGATTTTACATATTCGAACCACATATTGGTTAAATACTGCAATACCAGTAAATTCCAATGATTTGAAAATTATGTGTCAAATCAAAGCCTAAGATTCACTACTGATTATTTACAGGTGCAGTATGTACATCCAGCAGCCCTACAGTCCCCAGGGAGCCCAGGCACTGAAGGTGGCTTCGTGGACGCCCCACCGAGGCCTCACCCTCACCTCCAGCCTAGCGCTCTTCCCTGACAAGTTCTCAAAGTATCTATTCACATCATAGTGACGAATTTTATTTGGTTATTTATAACAATATTCCTGTCTTAAACTCAACAAGGTCAAACTAATCAGCTTTGATAAAAGTCCAATATTGTCATTAATCCTCTAATGACAAACCGCAGTGATATTTATACATTAGATAATATTTTATTTAAACAAATAGCCATTAGTGCAACTACCGTGCCATGAGTTAGACTAACAAAAGGCGTGGTTAAATTTGGCATGCACTTCTAGCATTTTTGTGATATTCTATCTATGCTTGTGGAGAATTTTCCCAGCAGGATTTTACTTGTTCATATATTTATGTATTAACTATTTAGTTTTAAACTGATTTTAATTGATAATTATTAATTTATAGTAGGACTGTATATTTTAAAAGGAGGACTGTGTATTCTGAGATTATCCTGCTAGGTGTTTCCTGCTCACATATTTGGGGGGGGGGGTTATGTATGTAGCTATCAATCAAATAAATTAATTAATAGAATTATGCTACAAGATTAGTCAACAGCTAAAATGGATTATTAAAATAGTGAAAACAGCTTAGCTGTCATGTAGATTATGTTTGGTTACTCAGCCGTGCACGTGTCCTGAACATGTGAACTGCTTCGCCTGAGGTCGAAACAATATGGCATCAGGACAAGGTCTGGGAAGAACCAAAGGATTTATTGTAGGATTTATCCTTCCCCTCAGGTTTTTCAAGCGAAGTCAATTACACTAACTGTTGTGGCCTGCTTGAGCCTGTTACAGGGGTCTTTCTGCAGTGTCGGGCCCCTAGAGCTTCTTTTTCTATGATCCCACCCCAAATCAATGGCAAGTTATTAAAATTTGGCAGTAGTAAGCAATTGTGAAACAAAAAAGGGGGCAATCAAGTATAAATAGCACCTTTACTGATATATAATCACTGTCATACTACTACACATATGTACACTGTCTCTTCTGCACAGGACACTCAATATATCTGCAGTGTTCTTCAAATCCCGGTGTTCACCTTACTCAACATAGGCCAGTCCTACACCGTATTGTCACGATGTCCAAATACCCCTCATCTGCTTTCCTGAAACACACTAGCAGATGTATTCATCAACACACAGACTGGATCACAAATGATATTTCCAGAGGTCTCCACTAACACTCTGGCAGAAGTCTAACAGCACTTCTCAGCAGACGACCAATAGTGTCGTCTTGTAACTCCTTTTGGCCAAATCCCGGGTACATCTGTCCACAAAACACTGCATATGTACAACAGCCAACACACTGTCTACTACCGACGACGGCCACATGTCCTCACAGGAACGAGTCGGGAGTTCTAGACTGCCCAAGGTGAACTGCTTTCCACTGTGCAGTAGACTCTCCACATCACCTCTAGTGAACATAATAGACATTAGTCAGACAAAAAGGTATACAAGGAGAACATATGATGGCAGCTTTTCTCCAGGGAACTGTAAATATAATCGGACACACACTCTAGATGGTATTGACATCGTTATTTCAACCACCAGAGGCTTTCATTATCGACCTAACCTCCTAACGGAGGTACGAACAGGAGCCATTCACAGATGGTGCTGAACGTGCCACACCTCCGTCAATAGATGGTGGTGTCTTCGTCTCACCTAATGCCTTGG
Source organism: Procambarus clarkii (assembly GCF_040958095.1). Lineage (NCBI taxonomy): Eukaryota > Metazoa > Arthropoda > Malacostraca > Decapoda > Cambaridae > Procambarus > Procambarus clarkii. The sequence goes on from NC_091183.1 coordinate 30,471,816, forward strand.
AGTTGGAGTGCAGGTTTATAGATAGGGTTGCTATCGCCACACCTCACTCCAGAGAAGATGTTGATATCGTAACAGTAACAAACGCAATAATAATTTGAGACATATTGCTAGAAGGAGATTATAATTAAGATTTTCTTCTTACCCGTTTTGGGTAGGCAGCCTGCATCCTAACCAATTGATCTATAGTATTAGTGATCACTGTTTCTTATCAGTCAATTGGAACTAGAACACTTTCTTATGGCTAACAAAGTTTGTGAAGATAACAGGAGATGATGAGTCTCAGAACACTTGTTTTTGCAGGAAGGTTCTGAGTACTCGCTCAAGCGTATCCTCTTGGCTACATGGGTGTCATACAATAGAGTGGCGGCTCTCCCTCCTGGTGACAGATGCGCCTCTTGTCAGTTCAATATTTGTCTTTTTTAGCTTAGGGAAATTAGACCTCATGTTTATTTGTCATTCAGTTAAATCCTGTCTTCGGGAATACTTTTTTTTTATCATATTTAATCCCCAGGCTGGTGGTTTAAGGATAAGTGATGAGTGTAAATAAAGATTTTGGTGACTTGGCAAATATCCCGGTTCCCTTGAGATGAGACTGAAACCCGTTTTCTTTTAATGAAGTTAGTAGTTAGTAATGTTATAGTATGTTCCTAAAATAACCATTTTTGTTTGGTATGTTAGGTGTTAGTAATTTTGTGTTGGAATTTTCCAACACAATTCTGGGGGGAATAACACAGGTTGGAGTCCACTGCTTAGAACTGATGAACACTGATACTCCTCAGAATTATTAGATTAACTTGAAATTATTGGTTAGTGGCACATTTGTGCATCAGTTTGTACAGGTCGGATGTCATGTACTAGAGTTGCAGGTGTTGGAAGTCTCTAGGCCATTTAATTTTCCTGCTAACTCTGGTGGTACTAAGCTTCTTCAGAATTATAATACTGCTGAATGTTTAATTTGCACTGTTGTGCAGCTGTTCTTTCCGAAGTGATGTCCCGTTCTGGAGCTGCAGGTGTGTGTGTGGGGGGGGGTCCTTTTGGCTACTTCATTTCCTGCTAGCTTCAAAGGAATTAGTTTCTCTAAGGTTTTGAGAGTAGTGGTGCCTCGGCACTTTATTTTCACTATTCTCAAGATACCCTGGTTGTCTGGATGGACAGAGACTATACGACCCAGAGGCCACTCTGAATGTGGTCCATCACAGACCATCAAAACAATATCATCAGGTGTTAGGTTAATTTTGTTGTAGGGATTGTTTGCCCCATGATGTGACTCACTTAGAGCAATTAGGTATTCTTGAGCCCAAACATCATTCCACAGACTTATTACTTGTGAGAGGTGTTTATTGCTATGAACCAAGTCACTCTCTCTGACATATGAAGGATCTTTTGGGCCCTCGTCCATGAGGGACGCTAGAAGGCTAAGAAGTCCTCCTTACATCAGATGAGATGGATTTAATGACTCACGTTGCAAGAAATCGTCCAAGAGGTAGGTCAGTGGTCTGTTATTGACCCGAGATTCGATTTCAGTGACAACACATTGTAGCTCCTTGAGATCTAACCTCTGATGGTGGAAGGCTTTTCTTCGACAGCGTTTCACTGTTCCCACCATCCGTTTATAGAAACCTCTGTGCCATGGTGCTCTTGGGGGTATAAACTTCCAGTAGCACTGCCGTTGATTCAGGGCAGTGTGTACCACTAGATGGTTTCAGACTTCCCACAGACATGCTTCCCATACTACCAAGTTAGACCCATTGTCTAAGATCATTAACTTGAGGCAGGATTGACATGCAGCAAACCTGCAGAAAGCCTGTATGAATGCCTGAGCACTCATGTTGGGAGTCACTTCTAGATGTACTCCCTGTGGGAAATCTAACTCTTAATGTAAGTAATATTTAATTGATTAAAATAAAATATTCGAAGGACCACCCTTTTTTACTAAAATGGGTAAAAGAAATGTAGTTATAAACCGAACTAAGATCCCAGTGCCTATGGACGGTATAATCACTAATAAACCATTTGTAGAGCATAAATGAACGGTAATCATGATAATTAATTAAGAGTTAAACGTTCCAAATTACTTCGGGAGTTAATACTAGAAATTAATACATTTCTAGTACACTGAATCGATGCTGGTTCTTCATCGACAGGGTTAGTAAAATTTACTAACAAGTATAAATCAGAAATTAAGTAAAGTTCAATAAATCAGTCTTGGTAAAACAAGAATTAATCAATGACAGAATAATGCATTAATTAGCATAAGATAAGATATTTATTCCTATCAATATATTAGTAAAGTAATAAAGAAATTATGCACAAAATTTATATGGCATACATAAATGATTTATAATGATGAAATATTATTTTATCTCAATTGCATTTAAGAGATTAATAAATAAACTAGAAAGAATTCAGCCTCTTAGCTGTGACAGTGAACAATAGCGCGAGTGTGGGGATGGCGTCATCTGGAACTTGTTGGAACACGCGTCTGACAAGTATGGCGGGGGAGTTGATCTCTCCTGAGACGATCTCAACACCTGCTGTTAACCCAGTACAATGTCGAATTTGCTTACACTCTACTGAATATACCATTATTAAACAATAACGGGAGTAAATTTAGTTCACTGGGGACATACTTGTATTTAGAGGAGGGCACATGACATAACGATGAACAAGGGCATAAATAGGTATAAGAAGCTTCATATAAGTATTATGGCCACTTAACCGTATGGATGTTCGCCGAGACGATTCTAGGATCACTGATGGAGTCACAACAGGCACAATAATCGTTGTGGTCCACTCATTAACGTATTCCAGACCAATTAACTGCAAAGGCTGATCACGTGTTCGCCAGTGTAGCTATGGCGCTCCTCACTCCAGGTGATGTTGAAAGCAAGTCTCGAATGCGCACCTCCTCTCTCCCTCAACCCGTCTCGCATGCGCAAACATGTTTCAGTAGAAACGGAAAATTCTTTTCCTTGTAATTACACAACTTAATGAGACAATAAGACTAGAGTTGCCATTTGAGGGAGTTAGATATTATTTAAATTCTCGTCAGGTAATCTATATAAACAAAAATGGAAATGTTCCTTTGTTCAAAATCGCTAATCTTCGAAAGTTCTTCACCGATTCTTCTTCAGAGAGAAGAAGAGAGAGTGAGAGAGAGAAAAAGAGGTGAGAGGGAGAAGAGAGAGAAAAGAAGAGAAAAATTGAGAGAGACAGATAGGTAATGTAAGAGACAGAGAAGTGGAGAAGGAAGAGAGAGGGAGAGAGAAGAGAGAGTGAAAAGAAGAGAGAGTGTAAGAAGAAGAAAAAAAGAGAGAGAACAAGTAGAGAGAACAAGAAGAGAGAAAGAGAGAGAGAGAGAGAGGGGAGGCTGTATGGCGGGCGCAGGTGGCTGTGGTGGACAGTGGCGGCGGGCGGTGGTAGCAGACAGTGGCGGCGGGCGTTGGTAGCAGACAGTGGCGGCGGGCGGTGGTAGCAGACAGTGGCGGCGGCCAGCCATGGCGGCAGTGGCGGACAGTGGCAGCAGGCGACTGTGGCGGACAGTGGCGGCAGGCGGCTAAGACGGACAGTGGCAGCAGGCGGCTGTGCCGGACAGTGGTGGTGGGCAGCTGTGACGGACAGTGACGGCGTGTGGCTGTGGAAAATAGTGGCGGTGGGCGGCTGTGGAAGACAGTGGCTGTGGCAGACAGTGGCTGTGGCGGACAGTGGCAGGGGACGGCGGTGGCAGACAGTGGTGGCAGGTGGCTGTGGTGGACAGTGGCGGCGGACAGTGGCGGCGGGCGGCTGAGGCGGACAGTGGCGGTAGGCAGCTGTGGTTGACAGGGGTGGTGGGCGGTTGTGGCGGACAGTGGTGGCAGGCGGCTGTGGCGGACAGTGGCAGCGAGCGGCTCTTAGCGGACAGTGGCGGCGGGTGGCTGTGGCGGACAGTGGGGGGTGGACAGTGGCGGCGGGCGGCTGTGGCAGACAGTGGCGGCGGGCGGCTGTGGCGGACAGTGGCGGCATGAGGCGGACAGTGGTGAACAGTGGCAGCTGTGGTGGGTGGTGGCGGCTGTGGTGGGTGGTGGCGGGCGGTGGTGGCTGGTGGCAGGCAGTGGCGGCTGTGGTGAGTGGTGGCGTGCAGTGGTGGCTTATGGCGGGCGGTGGCAGCTGGTGGCGGGCAGTGGCGGCTGTGGCAGCTGGTAGCGGTTGGTGGCGGCTGTGGCAGCTGGTGGCGGTTGGTGGCGGCTGGTGGCGGGCGGTGGTGAGTGAGACTCATACTTTCACTCACTCTCCCTTACTCTTAATCACTCCTACTCACTCTCTCTCTCTTACTCACTCTAACTCACTCTCACTCACTCTTACTCACTCTCAGTCACTCTTACTCACTCTCAGTCACTCTTACTCACTCTCACTCACTCGCACTTATGCTTACTCTCAGTCACTCTTACCCACTCTCAGTCACTCCTACTCACTTTCAGTTACTCTTACTCACTCTTACATCACTTTCACTCACTCTCACTTACTCATACTCTCACTCACTCTCACTCTTACTCACTTTCACTCACTCTCATACTCTTACTCATTCTCACTCACTCTAACTCTCACTCACTCTTACTCACTCTCACTCACTCTCTCTGTCACTCTTACTCTCAGTTACTCTTACTCACTCTTACATCACTTTCACTCACTCTTACTCACTTATACTCTCACTCACTCTCACTCTTACTCACTCTCATACTCTTACTCATTCTCACTCTTACTCTCACTCACTCTTACTCCTACTCACTCTCTCACTCCTACTCACTCTTACTCTTACTCACTCTCATACTCTTACACTCACTCACTCTCATATTCTTACTCACTCTCACTCACTCTTACTCAAACTACAAAAGCCAGGCTTACCACCCGCAGCAAACAGAGAAAGTGAGAGCGTGTAACCCGGGAGCGCCCAAGAGCTATAAAATGTATACACTCTTTTCACTTTGGTCACCTCAATTTTCGTCCTATGTCTTTCATTTTGGTGTCACTGAGTTCGCAATAGAATTCCCAACGGGAGTATATGGACAAAATGTCAAAAACAGCAGCGCGCTCTACCCGCTGACATGATGAAAGCAGGCCGCGTTTCCCAGAAGAGAGGCCATGCAGCACCTGGCCTTCTATTAGAGAGCATGGTAATACTGAAAGTGAATACTCTTTTTAACTTTGTCACCTCAATTCTCGTCCTAGGTTTTTTATTTTGGTATCAATGTGATCGCAATAGAATTCTCTACAGGTTTAAATGCATATAAACTCCAAAAGTACGCCGTACCACCCGCACAAAACAGAGAAAGTTACCCGGGAGCGCTCAGGAGCAATGTAATTTGTGCACTCTTTTCACTTTGGTTACCTCAATTCTCGTCATAGGTCTTTCATTTTGGTATCAATGTGTTCGCAATTGTATCTACTGGCATTTTACCCTTTGCTTAGATTTGAAGGGTTTTAGGCTCACACGCTGCAATCTGATATATAGTACCACAGGTGTATACCCTCTCTTCAAGTAGCAATTCCCTCATTCAAACCGATTTATAATAGTTATCTATATATAAATGGTAACCTTTGGTCTTCAGTAGTTCAAACAGGGAAGACACTGGCGCGCAGTTTAAAATCAGTACCAAAAAAATCGGATAAAAACGTGAATTTTAGCAAATATTTAAAATTTTGATGCCATACTTCGTTATTACTGGACATTTAGCAGCTGAAAGTTTGACTCCATACTTGGTCATTAGTGGGCGAAAGTGTTAGAAACCTGTCATATGAAGAAAGATTGGCAAAGCTTAAATTACCTTTCCTAGAAAGGCGAAGAATTAGGAGTGACATATGGTAGAGGTATACAATAGGATGAATGGACATAACAAAGGGGGTATTAAAAGTAACAACACAAGACAGAACTTGAAACAAAGTGTAAAAATTGGAAAAATTTAGATTTAGGAAAGAACTGCATGGGTAAATACACTGGGTTTGTACCTCAAGGTTCATGTATGCAATATTACAGAGTTCCAATTAACTCCCATGCATGCAGTTAATTTATGTTATGTTTATGTTTTTTATTTAAAATGTTTTTGTTAATTTGTTTCTATATTTTCATAAGTAAAGCATGCTTACCGTCTTATTCCAAGTTTTATGATAACTTTACAAGGTTTAAAACATAAAGTTCAATATAATATTCTGGTTTTCATACAGGAATTATACTTTAATATAACATCATAATACCGTAATGATGTCGTGTAAATAATGTGATATTGACGCCATATAAATGTTATATTTATGTTATAAGAACGTAAATTGAATAGCTTTACATAAAGTAAAAAAAAAAAAAAAATGTTGACTGAAAATTATTTATTCTTAAATATAAAGCATGAAAACATTATAATTCCATAGCAGTCACTATTATTTTAAAAAATTTACATAAATCTTAAAAAACTGTGTCACAAGAATATATGTTTTTAGTTATCTCTAATGGTTTTAAGGACGTCAGAAATACGTATTTATGACAATAGTTACAGTATTACCTTTGTGGCACCATATAAAAACGTCCACAAACGTTCTGTGTTTGCTGGGATACCTCTCGTAAGCAGGCTTCTCCAGTCACAAAATTTGACCCCCTTGTCGGAAATTATCAATTTGGGACAGGATCTGCGTGCAGCAAATCTTCGAAAGGCTTGGATAAAGGCTTTTTCACTCATGTCAGAAGTCACTTCTAAATGTACGCCTCGTGTGGTTGCACACATGAAGTGGCAAATATAGGCTTTCACCGGAATTTTATCTGGAGTGCCTGTTAAAATTAAAGCTTCTGCATAATCGATATCTGTGGTCTCAAAAGGACGAAGGTGGACAACTCGCTCCTTAGAGACTGGTGGAGGTCCTGGGTAAGGACACACTCGAGCGTCATACCTCCTGCAAATTACACAAGATTTAAAAAGTGATGTGACAGTTTGGCGACATTGGGAAGCCAAAATTTCGGCCTAAGATCGGTGAGAGTGGCTAACATTCTACCATGTAAAGTGCCATATTGATGGTGATGTAAAACTATAAGTTAGTAACGATGTGGTGACGTGGTAAAAGTATTAGATATTTAGTATTGAATTCAATTTCTGCATGAAGCAGACGTCCTCCACACCTTAATATGTTGTAATCCATTGCATCACACCAGATGCCTAGAGACTTGGTTAATTTGTCTGGAAGATTCTCATATTAACTACCATAAGTCTCTTGTTGAGCTCGTTTGATCCAATATTTGATAGGACTGGGAAATCGATGTTTAATGCCTATCTTAGTGATAAAATTAAATACATGTGTAGTTACTCTTAGAAACTTGCTTAAGCTAGAATAATTATGAGGATTGATAGCCAAGGTGCAAGGAGATTCCGGATCCACCGTGTGCATAGTGATAGCGGTCACTATGACTTGTGGCTTTTGTTTAGGCCACTGACCACTAATCAGCCATGGGGTCCATTAAACTACATCTGAGCCTTAATTACCTGTTTCAATGTTAAAACTCTTGATAAGTAATTGGCTGGATTGTCCTTAGTAGGGACATGTGTCAATTTATATCCAGCAGATAGTTCATGTATTTCCCTTACGCAGTTACTAACGTAGGGAGTTTTGTTGTTGTTATTTCTTACCCATTGTAAGACTGCCTTATTGTCTGACCACACTACTATCTCACCAAAGTGAATATTACTGAGTGTCTTGGTCAGGCAATGAGGCAACCTTACTCCCACTAACAAGGCAGTCAGCTTCATTTGGGGTAAGGACCTCCTTTTAATTGGGGCCACTCTTGCCTTTGAAGTAAGTAGAAATGACTGTTTCATATTAACTAAATAGGCTACTGAGCCATATGCTTTGCCTGAGGCATTACAGAACACATATAAATCTGTGGGTAAGTTTTGTCCTAAGGCGTTACGAGGAAATTTCAGAACACTTAATTGATTAAAATCAGTTGTTAGAGTCTGGCATTAGTCTTGCATCTCAATTGGTAATAGATCATCCCAACCCATATTTTTCTGCCAGCACTCCTGCATGAGGAGTTTGCCCCTAATTAAAATAGGACTAAGCAAACCTAAAGGGTCAAATGGTTGACTGACAAATGAGAGTAATTTTCTCATTGAGATGCGCTCTAGCTGCCGTGAGGTGCAGACGTGTCACCTGGCCTCTCCGGTGATTTGGGGTGTTTGCCGCTTTTGTCGGCAGGGTGTGTGGGTGTTTCTACCCTCCCTGCTGTTCCTAGTTGGTGTGGACATGGCCCTTGTGCGATGGGCGGCCATCTTCCCCTGTTGTGATGGTAAACTTCGTGGGTTTGGAGTTTACTGGCCGTGCGGTATACCCTGTCATGAAGATGGTCATGTGTGACATGCTCTATATCCCGGTCATGGAAATCTACGGTGTTGAGCTGGTAACTACTCACCGGGTGGTCATCAAGTTTGTGAGTGAGGTGGCGTAACGTGACTTTCTCCGACGGTACGAGCAGCGTACCTTGCAGCTGCAGGATGGCGCCGGATCTGTGCCCGTTTCAGATTGTAGCGGTGCTATGACGTATGTATGTGTCCATGGGGCCCCCATGGAGTTTCCCGAGACCCTCCTCCGGCGTTTTTTCCAGTGTTTTGGCACTGTCGTTAGTGTGCAGATGCACACGCTGTCTTTTGGAAAGTATACGGGTGTGAAGACCAACATTCGTACCCTAGGGATGCGCCTGAGGTCAGATATTCCATCCTCTGTCCGGCTTTTAGGGTACTACGTACGGGTGTACTATGCCCGGCAACCCCGTACCTGTTTCCGGTGTGGCCTGTTGAGGCATCAGGCTGCCGGGTGCTCTGCGGATCCGGTTGCTCCCGTCAATTTGTTCCGGGAAGAGGATTTCCCACCGCTCCCTCTGGAGGAGGACTCCGGGGGTGAGGAGGTGAGCATCCCGTTAGCTGATGCGGCTTCCCCTGCGTCGCCTGGCATTCTTCCGGCTCTGGCATTGTTGCAGACCCTCCTCCGGGTGTTGAAGTGCCGTCGGATGGTCATCATGCTCCTGTCACTGTCCCCGCTGCTCCCGTGGGCCTTCCTGGTGCTCACTGTGAGGCGTCGCCATCTTCTTCCTCGTCTTTGGCTGCTGCGCCTGGCCCTGTGTCCTCGCCTCGGGTCCCGGCTGTGCTGGAGTGGCTGCAGAGCCTCCTGCTGTGTGTGGCCCGGTTCCTCCTGTGGTAGAGGCTGCTGCCGTTCTGCGTTGGTTCGTCCGGCTTGTGGTGCCCATGTTTCTGGATCCGCATCCGGTTCTGACTATATCCGACCAGTGCCCAAACGTTCCCGGCGTTCGTCTTCTGCCTGGGCCGATGTTGGCGACTTCAGTGACTGTGGGTCTTCTGGTGATGACGGTGTGGATCGGTGTACATCGGTGTCAACGCAGTTAATGGTGGCGGAGGTCCATGTGCCTGCTAGTGCTGGTGCCCGTGTTTCAGACGTGCCTTCTGTTCTTTCTCCTCCAGAGGGCTCTTTGCAGTGGGGGGTGGTGGCTTCCGCTGCCAGGGATGGTGTGGATACTGGTGCTGGCGTGGCCTGGTGGTGACATTACAGAAGGATGGGCCTCGTCTAAGTTCCCTGCAGTTATCTGGTGGTGTGTCCGTGGCTGCGGGTGCCCCTGTGGCGGTGCCTTCTGTCGTGCTCGCTCCTGTGAAGGTGCGCATTGGGGCCCTGGCGGACGTGTTGCCGGTATCTGTGATGCCGCCGGGTCACTGGGCTATGATGGCCGAGTTGATGCTGTTTGACGAACCGGAGAACTTTCATGGTGGGCAGGTTCCCTGCTTTTGGGGACATGTGGCGGCTACTCGCCTCGTCAGTGATACCATCTGGGTCCCCTGGGTGTTTGTTGCCAGGGTTCCGGATGTTATGGCTTCCCCGGTGGATGTGTGAGACCCTTGGCGGTGGTTGCGCTGGGAAGCGTGCAATGTGCAGTTCCCGCAGGCCTGTTTTCCGGGCAAGTATGTCTACTGATTTCCTGTTTATGTGCTTTATGTAGTGCTGTATGCCCCTCTGGCTGTTTGCTTGCCCTATTGTTCATGTGCTTATTTTGTGCTGTTACATTTGTTGTGTGTTATATTTTGCCTTTGGCTTGTTTGAATGTTATTGTTTTCTTGTGTTATCTTTCATGTTGTACTTCATGATGTGCTTTGTTGTCGGTTCTTCCGGCCAGTGCTTCTGTTTGCTTTGTTTCATATGTTATTATGTTTTTTTTTTTTGTCATTCTTTGATTGCATGTTTGCTTGTTTACGTTGTACTATATTTTGTGTAATGTTCTTGACTTGATGTATACTGTGTTTCTCTTGCGTTTTCTCCAGTTATGCTTATTATTGTGCTGTGCTGTCGGCCCTTCTGGCCGGTGGTTTTCTGTTTTGCTTTGTTGTTCTGTTTTCTGTTTTGTTTTATTGTATTTATTATATTTTCATTGCATGCTTGCATGTAAAAATAAAAAAAATAAAAAAATAAATTGTCTTGCAGCTCAATTGGTAATGGATCATCCCAACCCATATTTTTCTGCCAGCACTCCTGCATGAGGAGTTTGCCCCTAATTAAAACAGGGCTAAGCAAACCTAAAGGGTCAAATGGTTGACTGACATATGAGAGCAATTTTCTTATGGTTAGGGGTGATTTACTTGTTGATTACTGACTTGACATTCATCTCGTTAGTAATGGTTTTCCATTCCATGCCCAGAACCTTTAATTTGGTAGGTACCTGATAGTCGGGAAACTCTTTTTCGAACATCTGGTTTAGTTGTTTATTATTAGAGGCCCATGATTGTAAAGGCATATTGGCTCCTAGTAACTCACGGTTAGCCTCATGGTAAATTTCTATCAATTTAGTTTCATTATCAGTGGTTCCCTGGAAGTTGTCCACGTACAGGTTGGTACTGATTTCGGCTTTACAGGGACTATTTGACTTCTTCAAATGTGTATCCAATGTAGCTTGGAAGAGAAACGGTAAGAGGTTGCCCCAAATAGCACATAAGCAAACCGGTAGGTGATGACATCACTCTTAGGTTCCTGTGGATACTTTACCCAGAGAACTTTAGTAAAATTACGATCTTCTTCTTGCACGCCTACTCGTAAGAAAGCTTTACTGATATCTGCAGTATAAGCTAAAATACCAGAGAGGAATCGTAGTAGTACATCTTGTAGCCATTGTGTTAGGCTAGGTCCAGTTTGTAGACATTCATTCAAAGATATGCTGTTTGTCTTTATTTTGGCACTGCAGTTGAAGACTATTATCATTGGTGTCGTCACTGACTCTTTCACTACAGTGGGATGTGGTAAATAGTGACCTGTTTTATGGTCATAATTATCAACAACTTCTATAAATTTACTATTGAGCTGTTGTTGTATTAATTCGTGATACAAATATAATTTATCAGGTTGTTTCTGCAACCTATTAATTGAGACTTTAATTGGAATGCTGCCATAAAATAATTAACTGGAAGCTGTGGATGATTCAACTTCCATGGCAGCTTCACCCAATACGGTTTATTTTTATATACAACAGTATCCAGGTATTGCTGGTAAGTCCATGTATCATCTGGACTAGGCTTTTCAGGGACAATATCTAAAGTGTCCAAATCCCACAATTTATATACAGGGGTTTAGACTCATTATCTTCAGATATGTCTCTGATCTATAGGGGTGACTGTTCTGAGCCTAGTCACGCCACTATAGAATTGTTTGGTTGTTTGGCAGTTGATGTGGATTTCTGCTGGAGAAGCACCAGTCCTGTCAGCAACTTGCCTCCAGCTGATAACCACAAATTCATGGCTTGTTGTCTGGTGCATCCAGTTACAAATTTATAATAATAATCGGCTCCAATAAGGATCCCAACGTCACTGAGACAATCTGAGTTTATTTTGTAGTCAGCTAGCCTCATGCTGTTGCGCTTGAGATGTTTAGCAGTGTGAGCAAGACCTGTAACCTGCAGGTCAGAAGGAATCTTGTCCACAACTACTTCCTGTATTGGGCTAGTGGAACTTCCCAGTTGTACCAGTAACTTGACTACTTGGTATTCACGAGATCCACTATTATTCAAATTTTTTGTTAATCCACTATTAATCAAGAAACTAGAGATGTTTAGTTTTACTCAGTTGGCCGTTTTTAATTTCAGCTGTTCAACTAAGTGTTTGGTGATAAAGATCTTCTGTGATCCTGGGTCGAAAAGACCTCTTGTATTAACTCCAGATTTCTTGTTAATTAACTTTAATTGAGCCGTGGGCAGAGTAGTATTGATTGCCTGACTCGGTTGCAAGCACATTAATCTCTTGATGCACTTTGCAGTATTGAACTGATGTAGAATTAGTAGAATCCTTACAAGGATTTGTAGAATTTAATTGAGCCTTTCTACATAAGGCATAATGATGTGCGCCCTTGTTGCATCTGCTGCACAAACCTAACGTGACTACACAATCAGTAGGTTCATGAGAGCCCATGCACTTAGTGCATCTGTGCAATTCTTGCAAGCGTTTAATCCTAGCATTAAAATTAGGATAAACATTACACTTATAAGAGATATGTTCTTGTTCACAGAACACTTTCTCTCTCTAGTAGGAGAGTAGGATTTGTCTTCTTAATAGACGTATCTACTACATTTTCCGAGGGAATTACAGAATAAATGCCTATATTACCATTCTTATTTCTAGTGAATGGTGTAGATTTATGCTTATGTTTGTTAGACTTACAGTCGATTTTGGCTTTACTGAATTCTTAGCATTAGGCTGCTTGGACTCTGGTTTAATTTTATCATGAGTCTTTAGCCTATTAACCGTGATTCTTAACCCCTCAAATATATGATCGAGAGTGAGAAACGCGGTTTTGTAGTGGGAAGCAAATTTCTGCTAAAATACTACGAGGAAGTTTCCTCTGTAAAAGCAACTTAATCGACCATTCGGAAGCTGGTACATCAACTTTAGTACCCTAAAGCTTTCACAAGAGACTCTACCTCTAACCTAAAGGTCTGAAGATAGTCTGGTCTGTTATATATAAAGGCATTCATATCTTGCAATTGATAATACAGATTAGCTATGCTCAACTCTTTGTTGCAGTAATTTAACTTCAACAGTTGTATAGCTTTATCATAATTACTCTCTGTGAGAGCTCAATTATTTAGGACCTTCTTATCCTCCCCTTTGAGCAGACTGTGTAGATAAGAAAATTTAGATACCTTATCAATAGAAGGCTTAGCATGGATATGGACATTAAATGACGTCCAAAATGTATCCCAGTTTTCTTCATCCAGTCAAGCAAAGGTAGGCAAGGCTAAAGAAGGTGAACGAGCCTCTGGTAGTAATACACTGGATTGAGATGCAGTTATATTGGGATTCAATTTATGTTTATTTACTAAAGCTAGTAGAACATTAAGTTTGTCTTAAGTGTCATCTTCATATTGAGATGTTACACCTTTAGCTTGGTCTATGTCCTCAGGATCACTGTCCGCATCATTTAATACAGCAATATAGGAACTGATTGTAGACCTGTCTTGATCAAATTTAAGATCTGCTACTCTCAGAGACACCTCTAATGTATGGTAATCAATGGAAGTTGCTTTGGACAATGTTTCAGACGTATTGAGCAGTCTGGTGAGATGGCTTTTAAGGCCTGTAAGGGTTCTCCTTATCTTCTCAGGAGCAACCATGGTGGCTTTGTGTTCAAGATTTATAGGACTTAAATAAGTGTTACTGAAGCAACTTGGGTATTTGCTTATTTGCTGGTACGTATAGTGAGGATAGCCTAATATATACTGGCTAAGTTACACACTACCTCATTCTGAGGTTACATTTACCTGCCGAATAATGAGTAACTAAGATTTGAGTGATACTTGAATGTCACTATTGGAATTCCGTTTGTCTAGCTCTTCATTATCACCATCTGACCGTATAGTGAGCATTCAGCAGCACTCAAAAATATATAAGAAATAAAATGAGAAATTACACAATAAATGTTTATGTATCCCACCCTAATTAGGGTCAGCACAACAGTAAATAATGTAATGTAATTAGATCCCACCCTGTTTAGGGTCAGCACAATAGTAAATATATATAATGTACTCTACTGGCTAGTACAGGACTAGTTGGAATAATTTCTATTTAAGAAACTACAAAATTATATAGTCTGCATTTATGCAAACTTTAGCACAACCACAGTCTAAATCCTACCTAATAAATGTTGGCATAGAATAACTAATGGAACAGTAATGTGAATATAATTGTACTGTGTTTTGGGGATTTTGTAAATTTTGTTATATAAAAATGTGCACTTAAACATATAAGTGAAAAGATTGAATATATACTGCTAAACTTGACATTTTAGCGACAACCTTCTATGATGGTTGATAATGTTAACTAATTTGTTAACTACATGTGACCTGGACTCACCTGACAGATGTACACCATCTGATGCCAGGTTTTGCCTATATGGTCTGGCTGCAAAATGTATGTGAGTGGCATCCAATCGTATTCTTTTCCTCAGCCGAAAGTTAATATATTTAGCGGAACGTTGGTAGTATTCTGGACTCACTCCCCAACAATTATCATTACTTGGTTGGCGAGGTTCCTCTAATGTGAACACCACTGAATTGCTAATGAGTTTAAATGAAGTAATTATTGTTTTAAGATGATTAATTATTTCAGCTGGGTTCCGAGTAGGATGGATGTCATTACCACCTAAGTAAATTATAGTTAGATGGTGAGGCCAATCTAACGCAGATGTTAGTGTTGAATTATTGTAAAAGTTATGAGCTGATGCTCCTGGTGACCTGAAAATTCTTACCTCAGTTTGAGGTATAGGTCTAAGTGTTGTGGGTAACTGACTGTGTCCCACTAATGCTATCTTATAAATGAAGTATTGACAGCAAGTTTTAATTATAAATTTAGTGGATTAGGCTATCATATGGGGTACACTATTGGTAGCCGTAAATAGTGAAATATGTATTGCCTAATAATACTACATACAATAAGTAGTGAGTGATTAGTTAATCATGAGTTATTGGACTAACAAATTTGATTTAGTATAATGGTTACTGAAATATTTTTAGAAATAATAATGTATCCGAATTGAAGTCGACTAAAAGTAATGTGGGAACTCTAACTCTTAATGTATGTAATATTTAATTGATTAAAATGAAATATTCAAAGGACCACCCTTATTTACTAAAAAGGGAAAAAGAAATGTAGTAATAAGCCGAACTTAGATACCAGTGCCTATGGACGGTATAATCACTAATAAATCATTTGTAGAGCATTAATGAATTGTAATCATGATAATTAATTAAGAGTTAAACGTTCCAAATTACTTCGGGAGTTAATACTAGAAATTAATACATTTCTAGTACACTGAATCGATGCTGGTTCTTCATCGACAGGGTTAGTAAAATTTACTAACAAGTATAAATCAGAAATTAAGTAAAGTTCAATAAATCAGTCTTGGTAGAACAAGAATTAATCAGTGACAGAATAATGCATAAATTAGCATAAGGTAAGATAAGACAATTATTTCTATCTAATATAGTAGTAAAGTAATATGGAAATTATGCACAAAATTTATATGGCATACATAAATGATTTATAATGATGAGATATTATTATATCTTAATTGCATTTAAGAGATTAGTAAATGAACTAGAAAGAATTCAGCCTCTTAGCTGTGACAGTGAACGGTAGTGCGAGTGTGGGGATGGCATCATCAAGAACCTGTTGGAACATGCACCCGACAAGTATTGCAGGGGGAGTTGATCTCTCCTCAGACAATCTCAACACACACTGTAAACCCAGTACAATGTAGAATATGCTTACACTCTACTGAATATACCATTATTAAACAATAACGGGAGTAAATTTAGTTCACTGGGGGAGGAACTTGTATTTAGAGGAGGGCACGCGACATAACGACGAACAAGGGCTAGAAATAGGTATAGGAAGCTTCATATAATTATTAATCGCCACTTAACTATATGGATGTTCGCCGAGACGATCCTAGGATCGCTGATGGAGTCACAACAGGCACAATAATCGTTGTGGTCCACTCATTAACGTATTCCAGGCCAATTAACTGCAAAGGCTGATCACGTGTTCGCCAGTAAGCTATGGCGCTCCTCACTCCAGGTGATGTTGAAAGCAAGTCTCGAATGCGCACCTCCTCTCTCCCTCAACCCGTCTCGCATGCGCAAACATGTTGTCTCTACTTAATGAGACAATAAGACTAGGGTTGCAATTATAAGGAGTTAGATATTATTTAAATTCTCGTCAGGTAATAATGAATACGAACAGAGTTCCTTTTAGACGATTTATGGAGGGAAATTTCTGATTCCTCCATGTTGATTTAATTTAACAGATAAACTGTTATGTAGTGACCTTTTAGCTGATAACACGTTGTTATTAGATCACTAGTGGCTATATTGCCAGTTAATAATATTTAGAAAGAATGCTGACAGAAAGTGAGAATATTATTTAATTCTCTAATATGTAGATGGTATTTATACCTCTACGAAATTAATCTGACGCAATACTGCCATCCCTAGTAGGAAGAATTTGTCAGATGACGCGCAGTAGGGAAAATATTAGTTTTAATTAGTTCTACAAGTTAGTAGTGTTAATTAATGCTATACTTAGCATACAATAATAATTAAATGTTGGTTTATTTCCAACACTTCCCTTGTTGTGGCACAAGCAAATAGGCAGATGTACTCCTTCACTGGAACTTTGTCCTTGGTGCCTATTAATGTTAGAGCTCATGTGTTGTCCACCACAGTGGTCTCAAAAGGAAGAAGGTGGACAACTCGTTCCTTAGGGAGTGGTGGAGGTCCTGGATAAGGGCACACCCGAGCGTCGTACTTCCGGCAGACCTCACAAGATTTTATTAAGGACTTTACAGAGTGGCGACCTTGAGGAAGCCAAAACTGTTGTCTTAAATAAGTGAGGGCATCTAGTACCAACTCCATGTAGAGTGCAGTGGTTTTTGTATATGCAACTCTTTTAGTCTTCTTACTCAGTGGTGACGGGGAAGAAGCATTGGATGTTTCACTTCGAGGTCTATTCTGGCATGCTTTAAGCGGCCCCTGCATTTTAATATGCAATAATTGTCTAGGTCAACCCAGAGACCAAGATCATTTTCAAGTTTCTTAGGGACGTTTTCTAATTGTATCCCATAAGTTTCGGTTTGGGTCCTTTTGAGCCAGTACTTTAGGGGATTAGGGAGTTGATATTTGAATCCTGTTTTGTTTAGGAAATCAAACACTCTTTGTGTGACACCTAATAGTCTTATTTAGTTCAAAGTACTGATTAGGAACAATTGCCAAGGTCCGAGGTGGTTATGGTGTCTCAGTGGGAGCAGTGACATTGATCACAATCAGTTGTCTTGGTGCCAAGGGACAGGTAGGTCAGGATGTACTCCTCCTCCTGTTTGACATTAGGCCTAGTCTTAAGGTCTAGCATTTAGTGTGCATAATAGATATGCTGCAACAGTACTAATAGGGCAACGCCCCTGCTACCAACTGTAGTAGGTCATGGTTGGCTAGATTGGCCAGAAATTAAGGCAGCCATTACTTATGTGGCAATATTTTGGCTCACAGAGGGGAGCCGTGCGAGGACCGTGGGTCGTCCACCAGTATCTGAACTCAAGCACCTCTCATGTGTAAAATAGTCCTTGTGCACTCCCTACCTAAGGTGGCGGTTTGTGTGCCTGGCTGGTGTGTTTACTCAAGGACTGTACAGGACACCCTCAACTGTATAGTGCACATACACTACGTGTGAAAACTGTATAACCATAGTGCCTTTAAGGTGTCTATATGTGTATGTGTGTGTAAGGTAGAGTGCAGTGTAAAAGAAATAACACCCATGAACATATATGAATGGAACCGCAGCAATAAATGGTGATAACCAGGAGTCAGCACAGACGACAGCAACAGCAAGAAGTGAGCATGGCGAGTAGCAACCCCTCCAGCCTGGGGGAGTTTAACCTCCCAGACCCCTCCAGCATTGGTGTAGTTAACCACCCAGGATCCTACAATAGTGATGGTGGAGGTAGAACTACAACAGAGGATGAAGATGGCTAACAAACATGCAGCTCCAGAGCAAGTAAGAGACGGGATAAGGTGAGGCGTCTGACCGAATCACGTCAGCAGCAGCAGGAGCAGCAGGAGCAGCATCAGCCAACAACAACAAGCCGAAGGTGGTGAATGGCACAGCCTACTTTTCTCTGAAATAGGACACGAGATCAGCAGACAAATTTAAATAGATCATCAAGGCAGCCCACAAGCACAAAGCACACCGCATTGAGAGCAAATTTGAGGTAGCAGCGTTATTGTACGGGTGTGTGGAGACAGAGCCATGAAGTTCTTCACAGAGCATGAACAGGAGTACGAAGGTAAGAGTTTCAAATTTTTGGAAGCAAGCCCAGAGACTTGACAGACCAAAATTATAATTAAGAATTACAGTATCCAGGCTGATGTTGAGTATATTCAAGAGCTTCACCAGATTATCTGGGCCAAACACAACATGGTACCTGGGAATGTGCAAAAAATTCTAGCAGTTGCTGTGTGGGAGGCAGAGCTGCCCGCGGTCATTACAGTACCTAGCCTACGGCCATGCAAAGTGGAACAGTATATTGGCAGCGCGTCCTCATGCGGCAAATGCTAACGGCGGACCCACAGAACCTGGCAATGTGATGGCCGATTTAGGTGTGGGTTTTGCAGTGGCTCTCACGACACTAAACTATGTCTAGAAAAGATTGGTGCAGGTGTCCCTGTAACACCCAAATGTGTCAACTGCGAGCAACCCCACCATGCTTGGAATTGGTACTGCAGAATGAGACCTTCCTGATAAGGCCCAACACGGTCTCTGACTCAGGTTGCAGGTAAATCAGTGAATAGGGGATCTAAAGGTCGAGCGGGCAATCCAGCTAGCGGCATAGGACACAAGTAGTTCAGCCCGCCACCGACCACTCCCCCCCACCTCTGAGGTCTACCCACCACCCCCCTCCAAGGAACCCCCATACCCAAACCTCAATCTCTACCCACGGTGTCACACCACCAAGCCCTCAATCCCAGAGGTCAACCCACCTCTCCCCACTACCGGAAACCCACCCAGTTATACCCCACTCTCTGACCCCCATGGTGCCTTACCTCCCCCACCCTTTCATCTGAGCGAGATTTCTCCACTTCCTCACACCCATCTCCCCCACCAAGCGAACCAACCATCCAATCAGCTTCACCAACCAGCCACCCTCCTGACACCTAGGAGGATGCCGCCTCACTAGTATCGAAGTATTACTTGATCAAATAATACAAAATTACCCAATCGTACGACAAGTAATACGCAAGCAAACGGAACTTGTGAACGCCATTAGTCAGATTAGGAATTCTCAGGGTCAAACTCTCGATATCCTGCAGCAGCAGAGATCATCAGGTCCAGCAAGCCTGGTGCAAGGTGATATATGCCACAGAATATGTGCCACAGAATAAACTTGATCTTGAAACACTACCTAAATTTATTAATGAAGAACCTACCCTGCTGGTCGGTGACCTTAATGCCAGGCACCTATACTTTGATGTCAACTGTCATCAGCCCAGTGTCAATGGACAGGAACTGTTACTCTATGCAGGCGATGAGTCACAATAACGTGGCTGAAGTATGTTGACCAGACCACACACTAGAAGTTGAAGGGACGACGACGTTTCGGTCCGTCCTGGACCATTCTCAAGTCGATCGACTTGAGAATGGTCCAGGACGGACCGAAATGTCGTCGTCCCTTCAACTTCTAGTGTGTGGTCTGGTCAACACTGTTACTCTATGTTAGGGGAAGTGAAAATCATATGGTCCTGGGTGAACAGCCAAGTCACATCAGAGGAGGAAAATTAAACTATGCTCACCTGCTGAATGCACAGGACACGAATGTCAGTACACACATTGTACACATTTTATGTAGTAACCACTGCGCACTGATTACCATCCGTCGACATGAACAAAAAAAGGAAAGAGACAAATAAAGGAAAAAGGTTATCACTCGGAGCAGATATGAGGCCGCACTTCATAAGCAGGATGAGTGGCTGGTTCACGGAATTCCAAATCGCAGAAAACATTGATAAATTTGTTGGTGATCTTAATAACCAAATTGAGAACTGTCTCAGAGTTCTGCTGCCGTACGACTGGGCAAGGTAACCCTCAGAGGAAGAAAATAAAATAGTATGAGAACGATTACATAAAGATGCTCAATGCAAATGTAAGGAGCATTAATAGAGAGTACTGGAGATACCCCACTGAAAGCAACCAAGAGCTGTTTAAAATAGTGTGTCAAGTAGCCAGGGAAGAGAAGATTAAAGAAGTGGAAAAGACAAAGGGTTAATTTCACTAGCTCCATTGGAAGAGAAACATCTGTAAGGCAAGTGTGGGCAAAAAATCAGATAGCTAAGGGGAACAGAGTCCGGTCTGCGGCTCACAAAGACACCAAAGGCAAGGCTGAGGACCTAATTCGCAAGTAGAGTGATGTAGCATCCTTCTCTTCCTCCCTCCCTGCAGAAGTAGGCAGGGAACAGTTCCTGCGACATAATGACAGAAGAATTATGAAAACATGAGCAGTCTAGTAATGACTAGTATGGGCAACCAATCACAGCCCAGGAAGCAAAGGAGGCTATGAAAAAGGGTAAAAGAACTGCACCAGGTGAAGATGGAATCACCTACGACATACTCCATGCACTGTGTGAGGTGGCAGGGGAATTCACTACTCCACCTGTTTAACAAATCATTCCTAAGTGGAGAGTTGCCCACGCAATGGAAACACGCAATAATCGTTCCCATACCGACGCCCAATGACCCTGGCAATTACATACCTATCAGTTTCATGTCATGCACATGCAAGATGCTTGAAAGAATCAACCAAAACCTACTGTTGCACAAAATAGGCAGGCTAAGGGAAGGGGGGTCAATGGATATTTTAAAGGACGGTAGCACAGCAAAGTGTATAGTTTATTGTTTGGCTAATGACACGGCTAAATACTCTGTATTTGTTGACATCAAAGAAGCCTTCGACTAAACAGAAGGGACTGCGATCCTGGACAAGCTTGCATGGATGGATGTCAAGGGGAGACTCATGAAATGGATTGATGACAGGGAGGAAAGCCAAGGTCTGCTTCAATGGAGCAATCTCGAGAACAATGAGTATGGAACGCGGGACCCCACCAAGGAGGAGTCTTTAGCCCCACATTATTCAATATTCTTATGAACGTCCATTGCAAATATTGATTTTTCGGAAGGAACACAACAAGTGGGGTATGCAGATGATGTCCTAATGCAAGTCCCAACCTTAGGAAAAATTAAACAATCTATTGAACTCCTTGGAAGGAATTGTACTAAGCTCTGTTTCACTCTCTCCACAAACATGACAAAAAAACATACCCTCATCTCAAGCGGAGAGAAAATAAAGAACTACAAATTAATGGTGTAACACTTGAATGGGTTGACCACTACAGGTACCTAAGCGTCATTGTCGGCTCTCACAAGGGGAAGAAAGAGGAGCTTAACCAACTCACAGGAACGTGCAAAAGTCGACTCAGGGCATTGAAAGCAATGACCTGGAATGGATATGGAAGCACTATTACCGTGCTTAAAAGGATGTACATAGCCTATGTGTGCTCCGTCATAGACTTTGCTGTACCAGTTCTATTCGCCTACTTCCAAAGCGATATGAAAAGGCTTGAAAACATACAAAACGAAGACATGACAATCATTCTTGGAGTCCCAAGAACTGTCAAAACATCTAATCTACGCGAGGAGCTGTCCCCCTCCCCAATATCACAAGCAGAATTAAGGAACTGAATGCTAAGCTTGCAATTAAAATAGCCAGAGATTCCCATTACAATGATATTGCCAAGAAAATACTGAGTTTTGTGCTACTTACAGGAGGAAACAGGAGAAGCAAAAAATGGCATCACAGATCAGTCAGCTACCTTGAAGAAATTCACCTGCTTGAGCAAGCCCGTGAGCTCACTCCTGTAGCTCATTACCTCCCTGGGAGGATGACTCATGCAGATTTATCATCAATGAAATGGCAATGAAAAAGTCCAACGTGATACCACAAGGAGTGAGGCACAAGTATCTCGAGGACATTTATAAGGAAGCCGGAGATGAATTAGCTCAAATCTACACTGATGGGTAATCTAATCCTGTCAATGGCAGGGCTGGTGCAGCATCCACTGTAATTAGGAATAATGCCTTTCAACGCAGAAAGGAAGTAAAAGCACGCATTGAGAACTATGCCTCCTGAATGCAAGCAGAGGTAACTGCCATTGTTATGGCGTTAAGATTTCTTGAACGTAACACTAATGGCGCACGTGATCTGCACTGATTCAAAAGCAGTGCTACAGACCCTAAGTAAAAATCGGGCCAAAAAACTTGTGATAGTCGCTGAAATCAAGAGAGCTCTGAGCCTACTAACCAACCAGGAAAGAGTCGTCAAATTTCTGTGGATCCCCACCCTTGTTGGAATATGTCGGAATGAACGAGGAGATGTGCTCAGGAGAGGCAGAGAGAGCCAATGGCCATCAGTGAAATAGAGAGAAATCCGAAATACTTTTTCTCCTATGCAAAATCAAGATAAAAAACCACATCTAGTATCGGGCCCCTGCGAAAGGGAGATAGAACTTTCAATGATGACAATAAAAAAATAAGCGAGATAATGAGGAAGCAGTGTGAGTCTGTTTTCAGCGAGCCACTAAATACACTAAAGATCGATAACCCAAATGAATTTTTCATGGATATGATACCACCATCAAATCATATATAAGGCGTGACCCTATCCCCACTGGATTTTGAAGAAGTCATAAACAGTAAGCCTGCACCAAGGCCCTGATTTTTGGAACTCCATATTTATCAAGAACTGTAAAAAAAAACACTATCGCAGGCCCTTCACATTCTTTAGTGACAAAGCCTAGATACTGGCATTATCTCTGACATACTAAAAAAAAGCAGAGATAACACCACTCCGTAAAGGAGGTAATAAGGAAAAGGCAAAGACCGTAGCACAAACATCACATATCATAAAAATCTTTGAGAGAGTACTAAGAAATAAGATCACAAAATGCATGGAATCACAGCATCTCCATAACCCCGGACAACATGGGTTCAGAACAGGACGCTCTTGCCTGTCATAGTTGCTGGACCACTATGACATGGCATTAGATGCCATGGAAGACAAACAAAACGCTGATGTAATTTACACAGATTTCACAAAAGCCTTAGACAAATGTTATCATGGTGTTATTGCACATAAAATGCGTTCTAAAGGAATTACCGGAAAAATTGGCAGATGGACCTACAATTTCCTGACTAACAGAACCCAGTGTGTAAAATTAACAAAATTAAATCCAGTCCATCAACCGTGAAGAGCTCAGTTTCCCAGGGTACTGTGCTTGCTCCAGTACTTTTTCTCGTCCTCATATCGGACATAGACAAGGACACAATCTATAGTGCTGTATCATCCTTTGCAGATGACACTAGGATTTTCATGAGAGTAGACACCACATGAGGACGTGGCAAACCTCCAATCAGACGTAAAGCAGATCTTTCTACGGGCTACAGAATATAATATGGTGTTTAACGAAGATAAGTTCCAGCTCATGCACTACGGAAAAAATGAAAATATAAAAATGGAAACCACATACAAAACTTAGTCAAATCATAATCATAGGAACGAAAAGGTAATGTAAAAGATTTGGGTGTACTCATGTCGGAAGCTGTTACCTTCAAAGAACACAATAAAGTAGCCTTCACAACTGCAAGAAAAATGACAGGTTGGATAACAAGAACCTTTCACACTGGAGATGCTGTACCGATGATGATACTTTTCAAGACGCTAGTGTTCTCTAGAGTGGAGTACTGCTGCACAATGACAGCCCCTTTCAAAGCTGGAGAAGTTGCCGACCTGGAGAGAGTGCAGAAATCCTGTACTGGTAGAATCCACTCAGTAAAACATCTAAATGGGACCGACTAAAGAGCCTAAATCTATATTCTCTTGAGCGCAGGCGGGAGAGATACATAATAATCTATACTTGGAAAATATTAGAGGGGCTGGTCTCAAACCTGCACACAGAAATATCATCACACGAGACCAGGAGGCATGGCAGGATGTGCAGAATACCCCCATTTAAAAGCAGAGGTGCAACAGGTACTCTGAGAGAGAACTCTATCAACATCAGAGGCCTGAGACTGTTCAACACGCTTCCACCACACATAATGGGCATAACTGGCCGACCCCTCACAGTGCTTAAGAGAGAACTGGATTAGCACGCCCAAAGGATACCTGATTAACCAGGCTGCGATTCGTACGTCAGGCTGAGAGCAGCAGCGTCCAACAGCCTGGTTGACCAGTCCAGCAACCAGGAGGTTGGACGCGGCTGCTCTCAGCCTGACATACGAATTACAGCCTGGTTGATCAGGTATCCTTTGGAGGTGCTTATGCAGTTCTCTTTTGAACACTGTGAGAGGTAGGCCAGTATGAAGTATTAGTATTGGTCGGCCGTATTGAATACTTCATACCCAAGACTCTATCTACAAATTAGAGGTATTGTTAGGAAACATCACCGTGACATGGTAACTGAAGAAAGGAGGATAGAAGAACAAATCAGTTCATCTGTACGCTGGTACAACATGGTTGCAGCTGGCATCCCCAATCATTATGGATGAATAGGAGGTGGTTGTGGGAGAGAATCAGTAATAGCAAGAATCCGTCTTGGATACAAATATCCATTGAGATTCGGAATGGAAACAACAGTTGAGCAGAGGAGTTGCAGAATCTGTGGTGAGAGTAACGGACACTGCCTTGACCACTATTTTCGAGACTGTGAACATCTGAGAGATATTAGAAATATGTATAGAATAATAAACCCCACATTGTTTGAATTAGGAAAATACCATTTGTCAAACATAGATACTGTTATTAAAAGACTCCCCCATTTTGCACGGGCATGATAACATAAGATTTTAAGGGTTGACGAATGTTAATCTTCTTGTTTGAGAAGCTGTTCACTTGAGACAGTTAAACAAGTCTCAGCTGTGTCTGTTTACAAATGACAGGATAAACAAACCAGTGGGTTTTCTTCCTATTGGGGAGTGCTGTTCATGCTGCTATGGCGGTGTGTCCACTAACAGGATGAGTGGCGCTGCCCAATAAATTCGGCCCTCAGAGCAAAATTTAAAAATTTAAATTGATCATAATGACTTGTGGCTTTTGTTCAGGCCACTGGCCACTGACCAGTGACCAGAGATACAGGTGTGGGCTTTCTCAGACTCAATACTGGGCCAGTGAGCAATTTGCCTCCTGCAGACAATAACACGGTTCATTCCCTGCTGTTTTGTGTTTCCATTGATGAATTTGTGGTAATAATCTGCACGTACATGAATTCCAATGTCGTTGAGGTGGTCAGACGTGATTTATTATCAGCGTTATGACCCCATGTACCCTGGGAGGAACGAGTCTACCCTGTGAGAGTTATTTCTGCTTTCCGGACCTCCCGGGGCGTGGTCAGAGAAAGGAAATATAAAATAAACGTACAGTGAGTAATTTAAGAATACTAGCAGAGGATGAGCGTCTGGTAATAAGTGGCATGAAATGAGATGTCGATACTTTGGTGATGAGACATGAAGCTAGCAGGACATGTGACCTCACTTGAGTCAAAGCAGTCGTCAGAGATGGTCGTATTTCGTTGATCACCTGGAAGGAGGAAGAATGTAGTTCCCTGTACTCACCTAGTTGTACTCACCTAGTTGTGTTTGCGGGGGTTGAGCTCTGGCTCTTTGGCCCCACCTCTCAACCGTCAATCAACAGGTATACAGGTTCCTGAGCCTATTGGGCTCTATCATATCTACACTTGAAACTGTGTATGCAGTCAGCCTCCACCACATCACTTCCTAATGCATTCCATTTATCAACCACTCTGACACTAAAAAAGTTCTTTCTAATATCTCTGTGGCTCATTTGGGCACTCAGTTTCCACCTGTGTCCCCTTGTGCGTGTGCCCCTTGTGTTAAATAGCCTGTCTTTATCTACCCTATCAATTCCCTTCAGAATCTTGAATGTGGTGATCATGTACCCCCTAACTCTTCTGTCTTCCAGCGAAGTGAGGTTTAATTCCCGTAGTCTCTCCTCGTAGCTCATACCTCTCAGCTCGGGTGCTAGTCTGGTGGCAAACCTTTGAACCTTTTCCAGTTTAGTCTTATCCTTGACTAGATATGAACTCCATGCTGGGGCTGCATATTCCAGGATTGGCCTGACATATGTGGTATACAAAGTTCTGAATGATTCCTTACACAAGTTTCTGAATGCCGTTCGTATGTTGGCCAGCCTGGCATATGCCGCTGATGTTATCCTCTTGATTTGGGCTTCAGGAGACAGATCTGGCGTGATATCAATCCCCAAGTCATTTTCTTTCTCTGACTCCTGAAGAATTTCCTCTCCCAGATGATACCTTGTATATGGCCTCCTGCTCCCTACACCTATCTTCATTACATTACATTTGGTTGGGTTAAACTCTAACAACCATTTATTCGACCATTCCTTCAGCTTGTCTAGGTCTTCTTGAAGCCTCGAACAGTCCTCTTCTGTCTTAATCCTTCTCATAATTTTGGCATCGTCCGCAAACATTGAGAGAAATGAATCTATACCCTCTGGAAGATCATTTACATATATCAGAAACAAGATAGGACCGAGTACAGAGCCCTGTGGGACTCCACTGGTGACTTCACGCCAATCGGAGGTCTCACCCCTCACCGTAACTTTCTGCTTTCCTATTGCTTAGGTACTCCTTTATCCACTGGAGCACCTTACCAGCTACACCTGCCTGTCTCTCCAGCTTATGTACCAGCCTCTTATGCGGTACTGTGTCAAAGGGTTTCCGACAATCCAAGAAAATGCAGTTTGCCCAGCCCTGTTTTTCTTGCTTAATCTTTGACACCTGGTCGTAGAATTCTATTAAGCCAGTCAGGCAAGATTTACCCTCCCTGAACCCATGTTGGCGAGTTGTTACGAAGTCCCTTCTCTCCAGATGTGATACCAGGTTTTTTCTCACGATCTTCTCCATCACCTTGCATGGTATACAAGTCAAGGACACTGGCCTTTAGTTCAGTGCCTCTTGCCTGTCGCCCTTTTTGTATGTTGGGACCACATTCGCCGTCTTCCATATTTCCTGTGTTAGTGCTCGAGTGAAGACTACTTGTTCGCAAGTGTCAAGAAGTTGTTGGAGACGTAGTACATCATTTCTCTGTAATTTGGATAAATTAGAGGCAGCCTGGAAATGAGTGTTTGGTTGTGCCTTGTGGTACTCTAATTGTGTGTCCTCCTTCAAGAGGAAGCAGCGGAGGTAAGCAGGCATTTCCAAGTGGAGCCTGCTGGACGACTCTATGTACTCAAGTCAGGACTAGACAAAGCCTTGTGAAGCAGTCTCATAGCGATTTTTGTCTGCGGCCCTGTGTGAACGCCATGTTGAGGACCTGGGAGTGAGCGCCCTACGTCATAGATCTCTGCAGTAAACCTGTTATTCAGTTGTTAGATTAGTTTGATCGTGTGCCGAGCGATCGTAGTAAACATATGCATATGTTGAGTAGTGATTGTATTGAGCTGTTGAGCTAAAATAGGTTTTTAAAGTTGAGAGGATATTTCTGAGGGAACAGTAGTACCTCCGCCCTCGATGTAGGTCAAGGAACGACTGAGGGGCGGTGGCCCCCAGCGTCGCAGTGGAAGCTCCCGGGGCGTGTCAAGACATATTTCCAGCTTGGATTCGTTCAGAATGAGGAAATACCTACCACAGTTGAACAGTATGGTGTTGCGTCGGAGGGCGAGATTTAATGCTGGGATATTAGTTTATTCTTTATGCTCTGTTAGGAAAACATTTTATTGACACGGTAACAGAATTGCAGGTTTGTCTGAGAAGTTAATGGAGGAACTTCGAGGCTGGAGAAGAAGTGTATGATGAATTCTGTGGTAGAGCAGAACGCCATAATGAGGAGTTGACTTCAAGCAGTGTAGGAGAGCTGCATGTTTCTTTGTGGAATCAGCAGAGAAGAGTCACTGATGTTGGAGTAGGACTTTGATCAAGCACTGTCTCCGCACAGTGCTGTATGGTGTTAACCCTTCTTGCACGTGTTGTAAGGGCATAGCTGGGTTGCACAGGTATTGGGGTCATGTGACCTTAGGCACCTGGTGCATTTATGCAACTCCTTGAGTCGCTTTACATGTGTAGCACGATTAGAGTAATTTGGGCAGTGGTATATAAAATGTTCTTCTTGGCAGAACAAACATACTCTCCATCCAACAGAACTACTTGGAGTCACCACTTTGGGTGACACAGTAACTGTAGGTTTGGAGGAACTCACTGAGTATGTGCTTACACTGCCATGTTTCCACTTTGGAGTGGAGGTAGATGATTTTGATTTGACTGGAATACTGTGAGTACTCGGTGGTTTATTGTGGTTGGTTAACGTTTAGGTATAGGCTTGCCATCTGTATTCGCTTGTTGTCTTTCTACAATGGAGAGTAATCCTTCAGTAATCTCTACTACAGTCAGAGATGTTTTGCTATGTATGGTACACAACTTATCCAGTGTTTCTCTGGCCATTTTGAGTCTTACAATAATTTTGTTTAACCAATCAGCACTATTCAGATCAACGTTAAGGCTGAGTGCTTTGAGTAAGGATTCAAGTTCCAATCTAAAGGCTTGGAGTGAGTCTGTGGATGATAGGTCCAATAATTTTTTGACTAAATGATTAACAACTCTCTGTGTTAGCGTAATTATCCTTAAGGAGTTGGACAGAGAGATCATAGCCACCACTGTTTAATATTAAGTCTGATATCCCTTTTAGAGCTACTCCAGTAAGTTGATCCTGTAAGTAAGTGAATTTGTTGGTTTTTGGAATATTGGATTTAGAATCCACTGGGTCAACAAATTTATTCCAGATGCTGTCCCAACTTTCATCCTCTGTTCCAGAGAATGTTGGTAAACTAAATGAAGGCAGTTTGACTTCTGGTTGTGTTGTGTTAGGGGAAGCTGTGATGGTTGCCTTACATTGGGCAATTATTTTGACGAAAGAATTTTACCTGGTCTGTACACCATCTTCATACAGTGCCAGATCAGCCATAACATCTTCCAACTCTGTTTCAGTTAGGTTGGTAATGGCAAGTACACCCAAATACTTTTTTTTCTGGCATTTGATTTGCTCAAACTTACTTGTTGCTGCTTAATAGTAGCTTTCCAGTTCAATATGAATGACTGGAGATCGTTGTGACAGATCTTGGCATTTATTAATTTGTCTGGTCAAGTGAATTTGAGACCTCGGAGGGTCCTTTTCGGTTTTTCGGGTGTAGCCATACTGGCCGTTTGTTTAAGCTTGGTAGAGCTAATGCTTTGGTTGCTAATGTAGCTTGGATACTACTTGAGGTTATCTTGAGATGATTTCATGGCTTAGTGTCCCTGTGGTCTGGTCCTCAACCAGGCCTCCTTTTTGTTACACACCCCCAGGAAGCAGCCCATAGCAGTTGTCTAACTCCCAGGTACTTATTTACTGCTAGGTAACAGTGGCATCAGGGTGAAAGAAACTCTGCCAATTTGTTTCCGCCTCCACCAGAGATAGGAACCCGGAACCTCAGGACTACGAATCCGAAGCACTGTCCACTCAGCTGTCACGCCCCTACTTGCTCATGATTTCTAAACAAGTACTGGTGGGAGTAGCCTATTGTTAAAATTTCAATCACAAGGCTATGATATTGTACTTGCTTGGTAGTTTGCACACAAATGGTAAATGGTCGATATGTACACACAAATGATTCGAATGGTAATCAGTGTCACTACAGGAATTTTCCTCAAGCTAGATCTTCATAATCGCCGTCGGATAGATAGCAACTCCTTTCAATTTAACACTTTCGTCTGGGGGCGATGCAGTTTGCGTCCATTAATAATCTGATGGATGTCCGGTGGAGACGCTTGTTGCCTCTGAAATTTATATATTTGTTAAAATTCGAACATTTATTGCTTGATTATTATGAGACTAGTTTTAACATGCTCGCCTTTAGATTGCGGATAATTGGACACCAGAATTAGCGACTTAACATTAAAATTGAGGTGAGAAAAATGAACACAGTATACACGTTTTGTGTATAACTTTCACGGGGTAATGCTCGGCCTATTTTCGGGTTTGCTGCTGGTTGCACGCTGGGCTTTTTGACCATATATGCATATATCCCTTATATGCATATCACGAAATGGTTGAGCAGTAAAGTCGATGTAGGTGGTACCCAGATGTACCCCTTCTCCTGAGACGATAATTTATATAATTGGCTGTAGGTTTCTAAAAACTCAAAACTATCGCACCAACAATTACTTTTTGGTGGTTGGCGTGGATCTATTAGAAAAATGCAACAGTTGAATTCTATGCTTTGAAGGAGTTAATTATACTCCTGAGGTTGTTTATAATCTCAACTGAGTTACTTGTTGAGTGTATATCATTGCCACCTAAGTATATTATTGTTAAATGATGAGACCAATTTTGAGCTGTAGTTAATGTTGTGTTATTATAAAAGTTATGAGCAGTAACTCCTGGCGACCTGAATATTCTCACCTCTTACCTCAACTTCAGGTATATCAGCAAGTTGTCTGGGTACTTGACTGTCTCACAATTTTTACTTTGAACATCAAGCTTAAGAGGCCGGAAGTTCAACAAATATTCAAATAATAAGACAATTACTTGAAAATGTTAAACACAACACCAATTACTTGGATTCAGCAACGAGAATAGTATAGTCTCCGTGGTGTAGTGGTAAGACACTCGCCTGGCGTTCCGCGAGCGCTATGTCATGGGTTCGTATCCTGGCCGGGGAGGATTTACTGGGCGCAATTCCTTAACTGTAGCCTCTGTTTAACGCAACAGTAAAATGTGTACTTGGATGAAAAAACGATTCTTCGCGGCAGGGGATCGTATTCCAGGGACCATAGGATTAAGGACTTGCCCGAAACGCTACGCGTACTAGTGGCTGTACAAGAATGTAACAACTCTTGTATATATCTAAAAAAAAAAAAAAAAAAAAAAAAAGTAAGTAATTATCAAAAGAAGGCACCAAACCGGGAAGGCTATGTAGAACCATCAAATGTGCGGAATAAGCAGAGGGCGCTAAATATCAGAGGGCACCAAGGATGCCAGTACGAGAACAGAAACGCATAAGGCGAACGATATCAAAAGTATCCGAGTCACCAAGAATTCTATCGAGGGACAAGCGATCGAGGGGGACGGTCAGAAAACAAGACACACTCGTCCCGGAAGTTAAGACATTCAACAAGGATATGCACGACCGTCAGAGACAATATAATTTGGACAATAAGGAGCAAGGGGGCGCTCCATTAAGTGACCATGAGTTAAGTGAGTATAGCCAATATGCAACTTCACCAGAGCCATTTTCCTTTGGCGGTTACGGTGATAGGAGGACGGCCATGAGGACACACAACTCTTAAGTGTGTCTCCGTGGTGTAGTGGTAAGACACTCGCCTGGCGTTCCGCGAGCGCTATGTCATGGGTTCGTATCCTGGCCGGGGAGGATTTACTGGGCGCAATTCGTTAACTGTAGCCTCTGTTTAACGCAACAGTAAAATGTGTACTTGGATGAAAAAACGATTCTTCGCGGCAGGGGATCGTATTCCAGGGACCATAGGATTAAGGACTTGCCCGAAACGCTACGCGTACTAGTGGCTGTATAAGAATGTAACAACTCTTGTATATATCTCAAAAAAAAAAAAAAAAAAAAAAAAAAAAAGTGTACACAGTTTGTTACCAGTAATAGAAGACCAACAAGCCTGCCAACGGGTAAGGATGGAGAAATGAATAACTGGGTAAAAGTAAGAATACAGAATACTGTTACGAGAGATGGGGCAAGGGCGGACAGCTTCCCTAGCGGTAGCATCCGCACGCTCATTTAAAGAGTCACCAATATGGCTGGGAACCCAGCAAAATTTAATCAACTTAAATTTACTGTGAAAAGAAACACCCAATGCTTTATCTCGACAACTACCGGATGAACTGGATTAAAGGAGCCGAGAGCCATAAGGGTACAACGAGGGTCAGGGTCAACGACAACTACAAAGGAAGAGTGACAACGAGAAAGCAGGAGACGAACAGCATAGATAATAGCATAAAATTCCGCTGTGAAGATGCTAGTCTCCAGGGGTAAGCAACACATATAAGTGCCATCAGGAAAAACAACAGAGTAGCCTACACCATCCGCAGAATTAGACCCATCGGTGAAGATGTAAATGAAGCGAGAGTGTGCTCAAGAAAAAGGCGTTTCAGGACCGTAGGAGGAGTAAAAGCTTTAGTGATGTGGGTTAAGGATGAACAAAACTGCGGAAGGGGGACTCTCCATGAGGTTAAAGAAGGAACAACACGAGGAGAAATATTAGGCATACGAACTGAAAGAGAATCCTGTAAGCAAGATAACCGGACAGAAAGTGGGAGGTGGTGAAGAGGAACAGGAACCACAGGAAAGGTAAAAGTTAAAGCACGACAGAGGCGAGAGGAAGGATGTTGCAAGGACCGCACAAGATAGCGAAGACAGTAGCGATCAAGGCGGTTCTGGAGAGATAGAAAGCCAGTATCAACATACAAGCTGAGGACGGGAATCGAACGAAAGGCACCAGAACTGAGGCACAAGCCAGTATGGTGCAAAGCATCAAGACAGCGAAGAGTAGAAGGAGAAGCAGACGAGTAAGCAGGGCAACCATAATCGAGTTTAGACAAGACGAGAAAGGAATGTAAAGCGAGGAGATTGCGCCTATCCGCTCCTCAAGAAGCATGGGACAACACCTGAAGGAGGGTAAGGGCCTTTGAGCATTCAACTCGGAGGTAAGAGATATGGGGTGACCAAGACAAACGAGTGTCAAAAATCAGCCTCAAAAGCTTAGCAGAATCCTTGTACACAATGGGGTGACCATAAAGCGACAAAGAAGGACGAAGAACGACACCCTTCCCAGTAAAAGTCAGCACAAGTCTTAGATGTAGAGAACTTGAAGCCATGATCGGTGGCCCAAGACGAAACGGCATCAATCGCAATGTTGAAGCCGGCGTTGAAGGAGAGGCGAATCATCACCCCGAAAGCAAAGGGTAAAATCGTCGACATAGAGAGCGGAGAAGACGCCAGAAGGAAGAGATGAAAGAAGACAGTTGAGGGGCAACCAGAAAAAGAGTAGTGCCCAGAACACTACACTGGGGCACACCTTCGTATTGCTGAAAAGAGGTAGAGAGAGCGGTACCAAGCCTCACCCGAAAGGATCGACGAGAGAGGAACCTTTGGAGAAAGACAGGGAGATTACTACGAAGGTCAAAAGAATGAAGTTGGGACAAAATATGATATCGCCAGGTGGTGTCGTGAGCCTTTTCCAGGTCAAAAAGGACGGCAACAACGGAGGTCTTTGCATCAAAAGCAGTACGAATATAGACCTCCAAGTTCACCAGGACATCCGTTGTGCTGCGGCACTTGCGGAAACCAAATTGAGAAGGGGAGAGGTGGTGATAGTGTTCTAAGAACCACATCAGACGAACGTTAACCATACGTTCAAAGTGTTTGCAGACACAACTTGTAAGGGCAATAGAGCGAAAGTCCTTAGGAGAAGCCTCCTGAGACCCTGGCTTGCGAACAGGAAGGACAACGGCATCGAGGCAGTCCTCAGGGACTGACGACGACTCCCAGATCCGATTATACTGGCTCAGTAAATACTGAGACGTGCATGGAGGGAGATGGCGAATCATCTCATAGTGTATGCCATCGCAGCCCACCGCCGTAGAACCGCAGAGGGCCTGGGCAGACCAAAGTTCAGAGAGAGAAGGGATCGTTATAGGGAAATCGAAGATGAATGCAGAAATCTAAAGGATGAGATTCAAGGACAGGTTTACGAAGTAGGAAAGATTGAGGAAGATGAGACCCAGAGCTAACAGAAGAAAAGTGGGAACCCAGTTCGGCTGCGACCTGCAACAGGTCTACCACAAGAGTACCACGGAGGTGAAGGACCGGCGAGGCATCGGGGACGAACTTACCTGCTATCTTGCGGATAGGCTTCCAGATCTGTGGCAGAGGTGTTTCGGACGTAATGGTGGAGACGTAAGACATCCAACATTCCCGTTTAGCCGTACGGATGGCCCTACGGGCCACCGTACTTGCCCTCCGAAACAAAAGAAAAGAATCGGCCGTCTGCCGGCGGCGGTCTCTTCCAGGCTGCACGCTTACAGCGGACAGCCCGAGCACAGTCTGCATTCCACCAGGGAAGGCACTTCCGTGGTCTCCGATAGAAAGAGCGAGGAATAGAAGTGGAGGGCAGCTTCGAAGACGGTGTCATGGAAAAGAAGGAGAGAGCGAGGGAGAGGCAGAAGGGAGAGGTCAGAGAGAACAGCACTGACGGTAAATAGGTTCCAGTCTGCCTTAGCAAACTGCCAACTAGGGAAGGAAAAGGGAGGGTGAATAGAGAAAAAGGTAACAAGGATGGGGAAATGGTCACTGCCACAGAGGCCATCAAGAACTCGCCACTTGAAATCCAAGTAAAGAGACGACGAGCAGAGAGAAAGATCAAGACAGGAAACGGTGTGAGTCTGAGAGTCCAAATGAGTGGGCTCACCAGAATTCAGAAGAGACATGGAAGAAGAGAGGATGAAGGGTTTAAGAAGGCGACCCCAGGTGTTTCCCAGAACATCAACCCAAATTGTATGACGACAATTGATATCACCTAGCAGGAGCACAGGCTCCAACAAGGAGTCCAGTAGGTGTTTAAGATCGGGAAGAGAAAGCGGGACACTCGGGGGGAGATAAATACAACAAATCGTGTACCATCTCCTCACAAAGATATGGGCAGCAGAGAAATGGAGAGGCGATGAAAAAAGTAAGGGGACAAAGTGAACATCAGAGCGAATCAAGAGAGCAGAAGAGTTAGAAGCCAAAGCAACAGCTGGAGGCGGGGGGGGGGGAAAGGAATAGCCATGGAAGCGACCAGGACGAGCACCAAGCATCGGCTCGTGGAGACAGACACAAAGGGGCAAAAACCGTGAAATCAGAAGATGGAGTTCAAGGAAATTGGCGCAATAACCACGAATGTACCATTGAAGAACAAATATCGACAAGAAGAGAAAGGACAGCAACATATAAAAACGAAGAAACAAAGGTGAAAAGGGAACACAGCACGTTAAAGAAGCGCAGGATCAGCGTCAGCGAAGTCAGGGTTAAAGGGCACAGATAAACTGAGTAAAGATGGAGGGAAGGGACCGGGAGGACAGACCAGAAGCCGCCTCAAGCTTGTAATGTATACACGCATGGGAGAAGATAGGGTGGGCCTCACCGCAATTGAGGCAGCGAGCCTGGGGAGAAGTGCATTGCGACTTAGAGTAACCTTCGTCCCCACACACAGGACAGAGAGAGACAGTACCGGAGCAGCGGAGGGCTCCATGCCTAAACCTCCAGCACTTATTACAGAGTCGAGGAGATGGAATGTACTCCTAGACTGGAGCACCTGGCACCAGCAAGAATGACAGGGCAGAAGGGTCCTACCATCAAAGGTAATCTTCACAACTCGAAGGGGTTGACGGCGACGACCACGAGGGGGACGAGTAATCGAGTCTACCTGGAGGACAGAATGGCCCTGGGCTTCGAGGATATGCCGAATATCTTCGTGGCAGTCCTGGAGATTCCGAGCCCCGGTTGCAACATGGGGGTAGGAGGTTAATAGTGCCAACACTGGCATTCAACCAAGCGTTCTTGGAAACCCGATCGCGCCAAGGCAGGATAAGGCAGCCAAGTGGGAGGCTGTATCCGGACAAGGATGCAGCAAAAACACGTGTACCAAGATGGGTGGGGTTGAAGGTAACAGAGGCATCTACTGAATCAACAAGGTGCCAATGGAGGGAGAAATCGTCAGGAGGCGTAGAATCAAGAAGGAGGAGATCAAAGTATTTGGCCCACGAAGTGGGACCAAACAAGGCTTGAGAGACATCATTACAGGAAAGAATCGAGCGAGTGCGGCTGTGGCGAGGACGGCGTTGAGAACCCCCAGAGAGAGAGAGAGAGAGGGGTTAAAAGGTGCAGTAGTCACAACTAGTGACTGAGCCGTGCCAGGTGACGAGGTGGTCACCACTGGGGGCTTGGGGCTCTACCCAACCACAGAGGAGGGAGGGGGAGCCGAGGGGAGTAGTCAGGAGGGACAAAGGAGGAGTAAGGTCGGGGTCCAATGCAGCGGGGACTACAGAGCCCGGTCTTCTAACACAGATGAACGAGAAGGTAAAAGGGGAACATTGATTGACATAGAGACGAGAGGAAAGACTTACATTTACGAATGTGCCCCCACACCCACCACAGAGCCATAATTAGAGTCAGGACACCCAACAAGACATGTTGCCTATCTTGCCGGGGCCCCCCAGGGTTGCGTCGTGAGTATACGCCCCACAAACGCCACCTTAAGAACCGTCATTTCGTCGAGATCGGGTTCAGTGACGGAAGGAGGATTGACAATAAAAGGGTCCCCTCGCTCGAAGATGCTGGGTACTACAGTTCTATGGGTGAATGAGTATGCCTTCTCAAACACCCGGGCGTCAAAACAAAAGAAGGCCGAAAAACAGGCACAAGGTCAGCGGGAAATGATAATTAGAAAGGAGAAGACTGGGGAAAAAACGAAACAAAAGGAAAAATTATCTAGTTATATTGGTGAGGATAGCAGCAGGAGTCCGGCCACAAAAATGACAGAGGACTGTCCCATGGAGCATCACACTCCGGCAGCCGCCCACCAAACCCCTTCACGGCAACAACGAGCTGGACAGGGCGTGGGGTCAGGGTCGTGAAAGTTTCATCCCAATATGTTAAGAAATGATTTATATATGAATATTTAAATTAAAAAAAGTTTTGATGATAAGGAGAACAGCTCCTATTGAATGAAACTGAGGGATAATGCAGTAGTAAAGAGATGCAGGCACCTGGCCGGCGCACAAGGAAGAATAGTAGTAAAGAGAGGCCACAAAGGGAATTTGCAGCTAGTGCCTTTCTATCATTGCTGAGTATTACATAATAATATGTAATGTAATGTACAAGAATGTAAGAACTTATGTATATATTAATAAAAAAAAATAATAATAATGGTCAATTATGTTATTATTGCTGTATTTTGTTATATATCATATTAATACATTGCCCTATGTCAGTGTCTCTTACGTCCATTAATGTCCAACAATAGTGTTTTTAAGGGGAATTTTTGTTATTATTATTTTTTCTCCTTTGTTTCTCATCAGTCTACCAGTACACCAGTCTCCGTGGTGTAGTGGTAAGACACTCGCCTCGCATTCTGTGAGTGCTTTGTAATGGGTTCTTATCCTGGCCGAGGAGGATTTACTGGGCGCAAATCCTTAACTGGAGACTCTGTTTAACTCAACAGTAAAATGGGTACTTGGTTGTAAAAACGATTCTTCGCGGCGGGGATCGTATTCCAGGGACCTGCCCGAAACGCTACGCGTACTAGTGGCTGTACAAGAATGTAACAACTCTTGTATATATCTCAAAACAAAATATATATAAGTTTTGTCGTGGCTATTACATCTTGGAGAATGCATACCCATCACTAAGGATGTAAAGATAGAATGAAATTGGTGAACATGTAAATTAACCACAGGTGGCAAAACTTGTGAATTTTAATATTTGTTTACAGAGCTATTTATAAATTTTAAAACTATTTTCTCTGTCTCTTTAGGTTGTTATGGTGAATGGGGGACCAGATGCGGGCCTCGCTTATATATAGTATATGTATTATCCTTATTAACCCATTAACCTCTTCCTAATATATATATATATATATATATATATATATATATATATATATATATATATATATATATATATATATATATATATATATATATATATATATATATATATATATATATATATATATATATATATATATATATATATATATATATATATATATGAATGAAAATATATATATATATATATATATATATATATATATATATGAATGAAAACTCACACCCCAGAAGTGACTCGAACCCATACTCCCAGCAGCAACGCAACTGGTAACTACAGGGCGCCTTAATCCACTTGACCGAGGGCGCCTTAATCCACTTGACCATCACGGCCGTAAAAGGAAGTGATAGCCGAGGCTATTTGAGCCACTTACCCGACGGCAACTCGGATGGTAATCTTGGGCATAGCATTTCACCAAATCACCTCATTCTTTGGGGCACACGTGAGGAACACAAATGCGAACAAGCCTGAATGGTCCCCAGGACTATATGCGAATGAAAACTCACACCCCAGAAGTGACTCGAACCCATACTCCCAGGAGCAACACAACTGGTAACTACAGGGCGCCTTAATCCACTTGACCATCACGGCCGTAAAAGGAAGTGATAGCCGAGGCTATTTGAGCCACTTCCCCGACGGCAACTCGGATGGTAATCTTGGGCATAGCATTTCACCAAATCACCTCATTCTTTGGGGCACACGTGAGGAACACAAATGCAAACAAGCCTGAATGGCTTGTTCGAAAGAACAATATTTTTCAGGACCCTTTCCTCCGTTTTATGAGCTGTGGAAAAGAAGTTCCTGTAAAATAGTCTAATAGGGGGTATAGGTGTTGTGTTAGTTGTCTCTTCAGAGGTTGCATGGCGTTTCACTTTCCTTCTTATGATGTCTTCGACGAAACCATTGGAGAAGCCGTTGTTGACTAGGACCTGCCTTACGCTACAGAGTTCTTCGTCGACTTGCTTCCATTCTGAGCTGTGGCTGAGAGCACGGTCGACATATGCGTTAACAACACTCCTCTTGTACCTGTCTGGGCAGTCGCTGTTGGCATTTAGGCACATTCCTATGTTTGTTTCCTTAGTGTAGACTGCAGTGTGGAAACCTCCGCCCTTTTCCATGACTGTTACATCTAGAAAGGGCAGCTTCCCATCCTTTTCCATCTCGTAAGTGAAACGCAGCACGGAACTCTGCTCAAATGCCTCCTTCAGCTCCTGCAGATGTCTGACATCAGGTACCTGTGTAAAAATGTCGTCAACATACCTGCAGTATATGGCCGGTTTCAAGTTCATGTCGACTAAGACTTTTTGCTCGATGGTACCCATGTAGAAGTTTGCAAACAGGACACCTAGGGGAGAACCCATGGCGACCCCATCTACTTGCTTATACATGTGCCCATCCGGGCTCAAGAAGGGTGCCTCTTTAGTACAAGCTTGGAGTAGTTTCCTTAGAATATTCTCTGGTATGTCAAGAGGAGTACAGGCTGGATCACGATACACTCTGTCGGCTATCATCCCGATTGTCTCGTCCACAGGTACGTTGGTGAACAGTGATTCTACGTCCAACGAGGATCTTATCCCTGTCGCCCATGTGCCCCGCAGTAAGTCAACAAATTCTTTTGGAGACTTCAGGCTGAAGGCGCAAGGGACATAAGGAGTCAGCAGGCCGTTGAGTCGCTTCGAGTCAGCAGGCCGCTTATATATATATATATATATATATATATATATATATATATATATATATATATATATATATATATATATATATATATATATATATATATATATATATATATATATATATATATATATATATATATATAATATGGAAGGGAGTACCACCTCTAGCTGGAAGAAGGGGGACCCATAGCCTCGGAGGAAACCACGCATAACGCATTAGAGGGAATGTTTAGATCCCCTCCAATACAGTTTCTGTGTGCTTTTCTCCTACCACCCCCTTCCTTTTTTATTTTTTGTGCTTTATTATGCATTTGATGGTTTGCATTTATATATATATATATATATATATATATATATATATATATATATATATATATATATATATATATATATATATATATATATATATATATATATATATATATATTGTCTGGGGGGGAGATTTTTTCTTGACTTCATTTCAACACATATTGACCTACAACTTTCAATGATAGAGTACGAATACCAAGCAATGTTTATTAAAACATACAGGAACATTCATAAATTAGAATTGCCATATTCGTTGTCGATAACTTGAACATCAATTGTCTCTAAAACTGGAATTTCAACTTTAAGACGACTTAAAAAAAATCCAGTTTTTAACTCAATTCTCACCATTATTACATACTAGCTGTACCTGGCCACGCGTTGCTGTGGCTCAGCAACGCATGTGCGTTGCTGAGCCACAGCAACCTTCCCCCTGTCTCCCAGTCCTCCCCAGTGTTATGATCTCAGCCTACAGGAGAAACGAGTCTCCCTTCTTGAGAGTTATTCAGCAAGCCTGACCTAACTAGAAGGTCTAGCAAGTATTGAGGTGATAACGCATATGTAAAATAGTTGGTTGGATATGTGTAACAGTTTGAGATTATGGGCAATGAAGAAGAAAACAGATAAATGACTGGCTAGGAGATGTGGACATTTTGCTGGAGGCGTGAGGCTCGCTTCTGGAGGACCTTGACCTCACTTGAGTGCCAGACATCGCAGGGGGAAGCTGCGCTCCGTTGAGCTCCCGTCAGAAGGGAACCCCTAGTGATATATCTCGAAGAGAAGAGAAGTGTGTAGACGTACCAGCTGTGGAATCGAGCTGGGAACGTTGTGGTCTCAAGTCCTGGTCGACGAGCAGATATTAAATCGCCCAGAAGCATTATTGTGGGCTGTGTGGAGCGCCCTGACCAGACGCCGTCAGAGGGAAAGCGCCCTCGATCAGTTAATCTGTGGTAAGCACGATATACGCCAGTTCATAGTGATTGTTTGTAGTTGGTCGTGTGCCCAGCGACGGTAGCAATGTTTATTTATAGGTTAGACATGTTTTAATAAGGCAGAAGGCCTGAAATAGGAGAGTGAAGAGGGAGGAGCACGGAGCGACGTCCATCCCCTCTGAGCTCTGACGGACGACTGAGGGAGCCCGGCTCCGGATGGAGGAAGACCCTCCCAGCGAGTGAGGACCGCCGCCAGGCGAGGTGGAGTATGGACCCGCCCAAAACGGGGGAGTCCACTCTCACTGTATGTAGAGAACAGATAGAGGTTTGAGGCAAGCATATTGTGTGGTTATTTTTGTTTATGTGTTAATGGGGAACATTTTATTGGAGTGTCGATGGGTTGCAGGTTTGTCTTTGGGGAAGAAGTTGCTGAGAACTTCGAAGCCAGCAGATGAAGTAGCTGATGAGACTCCAAGGTAGTGGAGCAGAGGACCTCGAGCTGTGAGGAGAAGCAGCAGTGAAGAGGAGTGTCACGTGCTTCTGTAGAGGTGGTGAAGCACCATAGTTACTCGAGGAAACTTCATGGTGTAGCAGCCGAGAGAGCTGTGGAGGAACCTAGCAGAAGGGTGAAGCACCGTAGTTACTCAAGGAAACTTCATGATAGCAGCCTGGAGGAGCTGCAGAGGATCCTGGTAGTGAAGCCCGGAAGAACCTAAAGAAATAGGGTAGTGAACTTCCAGAGGTGGAAGGGGAAGTTCTGGTGGATTACTTATAGGGAGTTGATAGTGTTTGGTTGTCAGTAGCGTGCAAGACGCAGTGAGAGGTGAGTGACTGTTTGCATTCTTATGTCAAGGAGTGATTTATTCTGAAGCTTAGAGTTGCAGTCGTAGGCTTGATTACCTACAGATGTATGTGCTCGAGGACTGACAGTGATCGATTAATCATTGTTGTGTATCAATGAACATTTATACTGGTATATGTTATTGCATCCAAATGCTGATTTTCTATATATACATTATCTTGCTGATAGTGCAACAGTGTATGTAGGCTTGACCAACTTGAGGAGGTTAATAGAATTCTGATGGTATTGGAGTGCAACCTGATTGTGATATTATAGAGTATAGGATTCATTATTATTATATGTGTGTATGTATCGTGTATGTGCTTTGTTCAGTAAATGTGTACCAATTTGCTGGTGTTTGCCCTTGTCCTAGTGAGGCTTCCCAGGAAGTAGTGAAGAAGGAGAGAGAGAGAGAAAGAACCAAGAACCACTGCTGTGGACAGGGTAGGAGGTAATACTAGTAAGTCATAGGGGGATTGAGGAGATCATATCTCATAAGGAGAGAGTGGGGAGTCACAGCGGCTCGAGTGGGTGTGTGCACGTGACAACGAGGCTAAGTGTTGGAGCCGCATCCCCTGAACGTGTGACGTTGAGCCCCTCTCCAAGAGCCAGAAGCGCCAAGGGTGATCTCCTAGTATAAGCACTCTGCCGAGTTGTGGGTTGGGTTGTCCATAGAGAAGGATCAACGACGACAACACCAACCAACCCACGAGTATATAAGAAATTGGGGGCCTGTGTCCGGGAGAGTGAACTGACACACCCACACCCTGTCCAAGAGTGGATTTGTACACCCTTGCTGAAATAAACTGTGTGACCGCAGGTGTATATTCTCTCTCTTGGGAAGACTCACAGGACAAAGATGGATAAGGTGCAAGCGTTTGTGGAGTCAGGCAAGCCTGAGGATTTAGAAGGTTGCACGAGGGATCAATTGAAACAAATAGCAGAAAAATGTGGCATCAGGTTGAAAGCATCTAAAGTAGCTGGGATGAAGGATGAGATCCTGAGGCAGTTGAGAGCCAGAAGTGAAGCGGCAGAACAAGGAGCCCAGAAAGGAGCTGAAAGTGGAAAGGAGGATGATGGGCAGGATGACGTGAGATCCCAGGGATCGAGTAGGAGCAGCAAGAGTAGCCGCAGTAGCAGGAGTAGCCGAAATAGGAGCTTGGAGAGATTCCAGTTAGAGCTCCAGATGCAGCGTGAGGAGAGACAGTTCCAGCTGGAAAAGATGAAATTAGAACTCCAGATGAAAAATGAAGCCGAGAAGGAAAAAGAGAAAACCAGGCTGGAAGTAGAAAAAGAGAAAACCAGGTTGGAAGTAGAAAAAGAGAAAACCAGAGTAAGAGAACTGGAGTTGGAACAAGAAAAAGAAAAAGCCCAGGTCGAAAAAGAAAAAGCCCAGGTCGAAAAAGAAAAAGAGAGAACAAAACAAATGCAGATAGAAGCGAATAGAACCTTGGCTGAGCAAAGGATTGAACATGGGTTGCCAGAGAGCACCACCCAGGTATCACACCCACCAGATGTTAGGGTTAGGGAGAAGGACATTCCCTTGTTTGTTCCCGAAGAGGCAGAGAGCTTTTTCGAGCACTTTGAAAAAGTAGCCAGCATCAAGGAGTGGCCACAGGAGGAATGGGCCCAGCTGGTCCAGTTAAGATTGACCGGTGCAGCCAGGGAGGCATACACCCAATTGTCACTGGAAGAGTGCCAAGATTACGCCACAGTAAAGAGCAGCATATTGCGCTCGTTTCAGTTAACCTCAGAGGCTTATAGGAAGCGCTTCAGAGAGATGATCAAAGTTGGAGCGTGTACGTTTGCTGAGACAGCAAGAGATCTGGAAAGACGATTCCAGAAGTGGATTGAGGCTGCTGGAGTTGGATCTTATGCTGACCTGAAGCAACTGATGGTCATGGAGAAGTTCTTGGAGATGATGCATCCCGAAACAAAGTTCAAGATCCAAGAAGCAGGGATAATGGAGGTGAAAGATGCCGCAGATAGGGCGGATATGATTACTGAAGCATACAAGAGCTTGAGGGAGAACAGAGTGAGAAGCGAGGCGAGACGCAGCAATGGCAGATCCAATGGAGTCTGGGGAGGAAGAAATTATGAGAGACCCAGAAGAGTCTGGGGGGAGAAAAATTTTGATTAATGGGCAGATAAAAGTAAGTACCCTAAAACTCAGAAGAGTAGGTCGTGCACTTCATCTGAA
The DNA here is from genome assembly GCF_040958095.1 of Procambarus clarkii. NCBI lineage: Eukaryota > Metazoa > Arthropoda > Malacostraca > Decapoda > Cambaridae > Procambarus > Procambarus clarkii. Next base: position 30,515,607 of record NC_091183.1, read on the forward strand.
AGTGAGGATGGAGGAGCTAAACGAGAAACTGATCGGTATCCGGGAAATCAAGAGTCCAGTAAAGCTCCACAGAGTACGAGTAGTACGTCTGGCCCGAGGAACTCCAATACGAGTGGGCAGAGTCAGAGCCGCTTTGGTACATATAGAAGAGATTTTTCCCAGATGAGATGTTACAATTGTAACGGATTGGGTCACGTGATGCGAGATTGTCGGCAGGGCAAGAGAGTTGTGACCCTGGCCATGTGTGACCCCCGAAGTAAATATACTAATGTGTTCCGAGACAAACCACAGAAGATGAACTTAGTGAACGAGAGGTATAGGCCGTTCATGAGTAAAGGTTGGATCAGTATAAGAGGCCAACCTGAGGTAGAAGTTGGTATCTTAAGAGATACCGGAGCTAATCAGAGCTTGATTGCGAGAAGCCTGATTGGGGATGGTCGACGGTTAGCTGGCAGTGGGAAGGTGAAAGTATATGGGTTATTGTCTGAGAGTGACATGCCCGTATGTACTGTCCAGCTAAGGTCGGAATATGTGTCGGCGGAGGTGATGTTGGGAGTGTGCCCCGACATACCTGTTCCAGGAGTCCAAGTGATCCTGGGGAATGACTTGTGCGGGACAAAAGTGTTGACAAGAGTCATAGCGGAGACTGTGCCAGAGGAGAGCCCAGAAGGCCACGGCACGGGTGGGACACCTGAGAGTGTGAACCTGACTGACATCCGAGGAGATGAGTCAGGAGACCGCCACGCCATTGAGTACCCTGTCTCGGTAGTGACGAAGGCAGAGGTGGCCGACGAGGAAGACACTGGAGAAGGTGAGACAGTGTCGATTCAGCCAGTGGAAGAGATCGATGTAGATATAGCACGGCTGTTTGATGAAGGTCCAGCCCAGAAAAATGAAGTCTCGGTGAGGTCAAAAGTGAGGATGACCCAGCCGAAGAAGAATACTGTGAAGAGAGCGGACCTGAGTAGAGCCCAGACTGCTGAAATTAAGGGTCGGAAGGTGAATGCAACTGTGCTGAGTAGGAATGAGGAAAGATGTGGACATACTGAGGACGGAAATAGAGCGTCAAGTGGTCCACGAGCACAGAGGCATAGGGATAGTGGAGTTAAGTTGTTTGAGATGTCAAGAGTTGGCATGTTTCACAGACAACGTGGAGGAGAGATAGTGAAGAAGAGTAATAGCCGGGAAAATGAAAGGAGAAGAGACAGTATGTGTGGAGAGATGCTTACGAGCACACAAGGAGAGGTAAAGCGACATGTAGGGTCGAGTGCTGTTGGATGTAGCACAGCGCTCGGAGAAATTTTTTAGGGAAAGAAGAAGAGTTGAAGGAGAAGAAATGGAGTGGTATAGAAGTGAAAAGTGTGGGAAGAGGATGATGATGCAAGCATGGAGGAATAGAAGAAAGCCGAGGACTCGATGGGAGTCGAACAGGATGAGGTCTCAGATAAATGAGGAGACGAAAAGGAGGAGCGTTGGTGAAGACGAGGGAGTGAAGTATGATGACAGGAGGCGAAAGTATAATGGCAGTAGATGGAAGTATGAAGACGACGGAGGAGATACAGACAGTAGATGTCTGACTCTGGACGTGAAGAGAAGAAGACGAGGAAACGGAGGGTGGAGACAGTAAGTAGAGTGGACCAAGGGAGTGCAGGCGTCCAAAGAGGACAGCCTAGCCAAGAGGTGCCAGAGAAGTCAAATCGTTTGTGAGAAGACCATGTTTCTGGAGAGTTGTGAGCCGGATGTTGCAAGGAGCAACGAACTAATTGTAGACTCCTAAGAGAGTATATCGGGTGAAGAACGAGACAGTGTGGTGGCGGATGTATTATCCCGAGCTTTGCCACTAGAATAACTCTCAAAAATAAGGGGAGGGGAGTGTTATGATCTCAGCCTACAGGAGAAACGAGTCTCCCTTCTTGAGAGTTATTCAGCAAGCCTGACCTAACTAGAAGGTCTAGCAAGTATTGAGGTGATAACGCATATGTAAAATAGTTGGTTGGATATGTGTAACAGTTTGAGATTATGGGCAATGAAGAAGAAAACAGATAAATGACTGGCTAGGAGATGTGGACATTTTGCTGGAGGCGTGAGGCTCGCTTCTGGAGGACCTTGACCTCACTTGAGTGCCAGACATCGCAGGGGGAAGCCGCGCTCCGTTGAGCTCCCGTCAGAAGGGAACCCCTAGTGATATATCTCGAAGAGAAGAGAAGTGTGTAGACGTACCAGCTGTGGAATCGAGCTGGGAACGTTGTGGTCTCAAGTCCTGGTCGACGAGCAGATATTAAATCGCCCAGAAGCATTATTGTGGGCTGTGTGGAGCGCCCTGACCAGACGCCGTCAGAGGGAAAGCGCCCTCGATCAGTTAATCTGTGGTAAGCACGATATACGCCAGTTCATAGTGATTGTTTGTAGTTGGTCGTGTGCCCAGCGACGGTAGCAATGTTTATTTATAGGTTAGACATGTTTTAATAAGGCAGAAGGCCTGAAATAGGAGAGTGAAGAGGGAGGAGCACGGAGCGACGTCCATCCCCTCTGAGCTCTGACGGACGACTGAGGGAGCCCGGCTCCGGATGGAGGAAGACCCTCCCAGCGAGTGAGGACCGCCGCCAGGCGAGGTGGAGTATGGACCCGCCCAAAACGGGGGAGTCCACTCTCACTGTATGTAGAGAACAGATAGAGGTTTGAGGCAAGCATATTGTGTGGTTATTTTTGTTTATGTGTTAATGGGGAACATTTTATTGGAGTGTCGATGGGTTGCAGGTTTGTCTTTGGGGAAGAAGTTGCTGAGAACTTCGAAGCCAGCAGATGAAGTAGCTGATGAGACTCCAAGGTAGTGGAGCAGAGGACCTCGAGCTGTGAGGAGAAGCAGCAGTGAAGAGGAGTGTCACGTGCTTCTGTAGAGGTGGTGAAGCACCATAGTTACTCGAGGAAACTTCATGGTGTAGCAGCCGAGAGAGCTGTGGAGGAACCTAGCAGAAGGGTGAAGCACCGTAGTTACTCAAGGAAACTTCATGATAGCAGCCTGGAGGAGCTGCAGAGGATCCTGGTAGTGAAGCCCGGAAGAACCTAAAGAAATAGGGTAGTGAACTTCCAGAGGTGGAAGGGGAAGTTCTGGTGGATTACTTATAGGGAGTTGATAGTGTTTGGTTGTCAGTAGCGTGCAAGACGCAGTGAGAGGTGAGTGACTGTTTGCATTCTTATGTCAAGGAGTGATTTATTCTGAAGCTTAGAGTTGCAGTCGTAGGCTTGATTACCTACAGATGTATGTGCTCGAGGACTGACAGTGATCGATTAATCATTGTTGTGTATCAATGAACATTTATACTGGTATATGTTATTGCATCCAAATGCTGATTTTCTATATATACATTATCTTGCTGATAGTGCAACAGTGTATGTAGGCTTGACCAACTTGAGGAGGTTAATAGAATTCTGATGGTATTGGAGTGCAACCTGATTGTGATATTATAGAGTATAGGATTCATTATTATTATATGTGTGTATGTATCGTGTATGTGCTTTGTTCAGTAAATGTGTACCAATTTGCTGGTGTTTGCCCTTGTCCTAGTGAGGCTTCCCAGGAAGTAGTGAAGAAGGAGAGAGAGAGAGAAAGAACCAAGAACCACTGCTGTGGACAGGGTAGGAGGTAATACTAGTAAGTCATAGGGGGATTGAGGAGATCATATCTCATAAGGAGAGAGTGGGGAGTCACAGCGGCTCGAGTGGGTGTGTGCACGTGACAACGAGGCTAAGTGTTGGAGCCGCATCCCCTGAACGTGTGACGTTGAGCCCCTCTCCAAGAGCCAGAAGCGCCAAGGGTGATCTCCTAGTATAAGCACTCTGCCGAGTTGTGGGTTGGGTTGTCCATAGAGAAGGATCAACGACGACAACACCAACCAACCCACGAGTATATAAGACCACCAATCCATATGCCTCATCCCCTCATCCTCCCAACCATTCTTCACTCACCCGTCCCCTCTTCCTTTCCACCAACCTCCACTCCTCTGTCACCTTGTCTTCTCCACCATTCTCTATTCCCCTATCCCCTCGTCCCCACCATCCCCAAACTGCCCCGTTCCCTCGTCCTACCCACCATTACCCCCTTCCCTGTCCTCTCGTCCTCCACCAAAATCCACCACTCCTGTCCCCTTGTCCTCCCCAACATTTCCCACTCCCTCGTTCGATGCATTCCCGAACGATCTGATGATCCTATCAGAAAATTAGGAACGTCAAATGATCTGATGTTCCCATCACTGAAATATACAAAAAAATAAAAAAAAAAAACGAAATGAAAACCAATGAAAAAATACAAAAATAAACTATACTCAGGAAATGAACGTTATGGTAAAAAAAAGCTCAATTTCAATGCAATGTCACACAAAATATATAAAATCAAAATGAAAGTAAATCGAAATTTATGAAAATTAAATTTATCAATGAAATCGTAAACACTGAAATGGAATCGTAACATATTTAATATAGCGTGAGTTGCTAATTACGTGCAACAGATGGCACTGTTTTTCAAAAAAGCATGTTTTTACATGTCACAGGTGTGGCATCTACATAGTCATTATATAAAAACACGAGTGTATTCGAATGGAAAGTTGTATCAAAATTTCAAAGCAATCAATAAAGAACTTTCAGAGATTTCAGCGTGTGTTGCTCTTACGTCCAACAGATGGCGTTGTTTAAAAAAAATAAACACGATTTTTCCTGTCACACGTGTGGCATGCATATAGGAGGTATATAAAAACACGTGCCTATTCGAATGCAACGTTGTGTCAAAATTTCAAAGCAATCGGAAAGAGGTTTCGAAGATTTCCCTCCCATAAAAAACACATAAAAAATACAGTTATTAAAAAAAGACTGTTTTTTCCCGTCACAGACGTGACATCTATATAATAAGAATATAAAATCCTGCTCGGCTGCGAATGGAACACTGTGTGATTTCGAATCAATCGAATCAATCGGTGAAGAACTTTCTGAGATTAGCGATTTTGAACAAACGAACATTTACACAATATATATATATATATATGTCGTACCTAGTAGCCAGAACTCACTTCTCAGCCTACTATTCAAGGCCCGATTTGCCTAATAAGCCAAGTTTTCCTGAATTAATATATTTACTATATTTTTTTTCTTATGAAATGATAAAGCAACCCTTTTCTCTATGTATGAGGTCAATTTTTTTTATTGGAGTTAAAATTAACGTAGATATATGACCGAACCTAACCAACCCTACCTAACCTAACCTAACCTATATTTATCGGTAAGGTTAGGTTAGGTAGCCAAAAAAAGCTAGGTTAGGTTAGGTTAGATAGGTTAGGTAGACGAAAAAACATTAATTCATGAAAACTTGGCTTATTAGGCAAATCGGGCCTTGAATAGTAGGCTGAGAAGTGCGTTCTGGCTATTAGGTACGACATATATATATATATATATATATATATATATATATATATATATATATATATATATATATATATATATATATATATATATATATATATATATATATGTCGTACCTAGTAGCCAGAACGCACTTCTCAGCTTACTATGCAAGGCCCGATTTGCCTAATAAGCCAAGTTTTCATGAATTAATGTTTTTTCGACTACCTAACCTACCTAACCTAACCTAACCTAACTTTTTCAGCTACCTAACCTAACCTAACCTATAAAGATAGGTTAGGTTAGGTTAGGTAGGGTTGGTTAGGTTCAGTCATATATCTACGTTAATTTTAACTCCAATAAAAAAAAATTGACCTCATACATAATGAAATGGGTAGCTTTATCATTTCATAAGAAAAAAAATAGAGAAAATATATTAATTCAGGAAAACTTGGCTTATTAGGCAAATCGGGCCTTGTATAGTAGGCTGAGAAGTGCGTTCTGGCTACTAGGTACGACATATATATATATATATATATATATATATATATATATATATATATATATATATATGTATATATATGTCGTACCTAGTAGCCAGAATGCACTTCTCAGCCTACTATGCAAGGCCCGATTTGCCTAATAAGCCAAGTTTTACTGAATTAATATATTTTCTCTAATTTTTTTCTTATGAAATGATAAAGCTACCCATTTCATGATGTATGAGGTCAATTTTTTTTTATTGGAGATAAAATTAACGTAGATATATGACCGAACCTAACCAACCCTACCTATAATATATAATAATTTTTATTTAGGTAAGGTACATACATAAACAGATTTTACACAGTTTGTTGGCTTTATAGATAGAGCTAGTACATACAATGCCTAAAGCCACTATTACGCATAGCGTTTCGGGCTCTCCCACTTCTATACTTCCCTTCACCTATGCCTCTCCTTCCTCTTTACTCCAAAAAAAAAAAACTCCCAACCAGGGAGCTGGTCGGCCGAGCGGACAGCACGCTGGACTTGTGATCCTAACCTAACCTATCTTTATAGGTTAGGTTAGGTTAGGAAGCTGAAAAAGTTAGGTTAGGTTAGGTTAGGTAGGTTAGGTAGTCGAAAAAACATTCATGAAAACTTGGCTTATTAGGCAAATCGGGCCTTGCATAGTAGGCTGAGAAGTGCGTTCTGGCTACTAGGTACGACATATATATATATATATATATATATATATATATATATATATATATATATATATATATATATATATATATATATATATATATATATATATATATATATAGACATATGTCGTACCTAGTAGCCAGAACTCACTTCTCAGCCTACTATTCAAGGCCCGATTTGCCTAGTAAGCCAAGTTTTCCTGAATTAATATATTTACTATAATTTTTTTCTTATGAAATGATAAAGCAACCCTTTTCTCTATGTATGAGGTCAATTTTTTTTATTGGAGTTAAAATTAACGTAGATATATGACCGAACCTAACCAACGCTACCTAACCTAACCTAACCTATATTTATAGGTAAGGTTAGGTTAGGTAGCCAAAAAAAGCTAGGTTAGGTTAGGTTAGGTAGGTTAGGTAGACGAAAAAACATTAATTCATGAAAACTTGGCTTATTAGGCAAATCGGGCCTTGAATAGTAGGCTGAGAAGTGCGTTCTGGCTATTAGGTACGACATATATATATATATGTATATATATATATGTCGTACCTAGTAGCCAGAACTCACTTCTCAGCCTACTATTCATGGCCCGATTTGCCTAATAAGCCAAGTTTTCCTGAATTAATATATTTACTATAATTTTTTTCTTATGAAATGATAAAGCAACCCTTTTCTCTATGTATGAGGTCAATTTTTTTTTATTGGAGTTAAAATTAACGTAGATATATGACCGAACCTAACCAACCCTACCTAACCTAACCTAACCTATATTTATAGGTAAGGTTAGGTTAGGTAGCCAAAAAAAGCTAGGTTAGGTTAGGTTAGGTAGGTTAGGTAGACGAAAAAACATTAATTCATGAAAACTTGGCTTATTAGGCAAATCGGGCCTTGAATAGTAGGCTGAGAAGTGCGTTCTGGCTATTAGGTACGACATATATATATATATATATATATATATATATATATATATATATATATATATATATATATATATATATATATATATATATATATGTCGTACCTAATAGCCAGAACGCACTTCTCTGCCTACTATGCAAGGCCCGATTTGCCTAATAAGCCAAGTTTTCATGAATTAATTGTTTTTCGACTACCTAACCTACCTAACCAAACCTAACCTAACTTTTTCGGCTACCTAACCTAACCTAACCTAAAAAGATAGGTTAGGTTAGGTTAGGTAGGGTTGGTTAGGTTCGGTCATATATCTACGTTAATTTTAACTCCAATAAAAAAAAATTGACTTCATACATAATGAGATGGATAGCTTTATCATTTCATAAGAAAAAAAATAGAGAAAATATATTAATTCAGGAAAACTTGGCTTATTAGGCAAATCGGGCCTTGAATAGTAGGCTGAGAAGTGCGTTCTGGCTACTAGGTACGACATATATATATATATATATATATATATATATATATATATATATATATATATATATATATATATATATATATATATATATATATATATATATATATATATATATATATATATATATATATATATATATATATATATATATATATATTAGTATATTTTGGTAGCAGTCTTTCCTGTAGACATATATTATTAAATATGACCGAAAAAGTAAGATTAATAATTCTAACACGAATTTTCTCAATCTTTCGTACATTACGCTTCACTGTTGGAGGTAAATCAAAAATCAATTCTCCAAAATTCATTTTTATTTCTAGTCTGACGCGACACGGGCGCGTTTCGTAAAACTTATTACATTTTCAAAGACTTTAGTTCACAAATACACAACTGATTAGAACTTACATATCTCCGATTTTATATCTACATTTGAGTGAGGTGGGAGGGGTGATGTGGCATTAACACAAGACACAACAAGAGGGGATATTAATAGGGTATTAAAAGTATCAACACAAGACAGAACACAAACAATGGGTATTGAATAGAAGTGTTTGTAGAAAGCCTATTGGTCCATATTTCTTGATGCTTCTATATTGGAGCGGAGTCTTGAGGTGGGTAGAATATAGTTGTGCAATAATTGGCTGTTGATTGCTGGTGTTGACTTCTTGATGTGTAGTGCCTCGCAAACGTCAAGCCGCCTGCTATCGCTGTATCTATCGATGATTTCTGTGTTGTTTACTAGGATTTCTCTGGCGATGGTTTGGTTGAGGGAAGAGATTATATGTTCCTTAATGGAGCCCTGTTGCTTATGCATCGTTAAACGCCTAGAAAGAGATGTTGTTGTCTTGCCTATATACTGGTTTTTTTGGAGCTTACAGTCCCCAAGTGGGCATTTGAAGGCATAGACGACGTTAGTCTCTTTTAAAGCGTTCTGTTTTGTGTCTGGAGAGTTTCTTCATGAGAAGGCTGGCCGTTTTTCTGGTTTTATAGTAAATCGTCAGTTGTATTCTCTGATTTTTGTCTGTAGGGATAACGTTTCTATTAACAATATCTTTCAGGACCCTTTCCTCCGTTTTATGAGCTGTGGAAAAGAAGTTCCTGTAAAATAGTCTAATAGGGGGTATAGGTGTTGTGTTAGTTGTCTCTTCAGAGGTTGCATGGCTTTTCACTTTCCTTCTTATGATGTCTTCGATGAAACCATTGGAGAAGCCGTTATTGACTAGGACCTGCCTTACCCTACAGAGTTCTTCGTCGACTTGCTTCCATTCTGAGCTGTGGCTGAGAGCACGGTCGACATATGCGTTAACAACACTCCTCTTGTTCCTGTCAGGGCAGTCGCTGTTGGCATTTAGGCACATTCCTATGTTTGTTTCCTTAGTGTAGACTGCAGTGTGGAAACCTCCGCCCTTTTCCATGACTGTTACATCTAGAAAGGGCAGCTTCCCATCCTTTTCTATCTCGTAAGTGAAACGCAGCACGGAACTCTGCTCAAATGCCTTCAGGAGCTGAAGGAGGCATTTATGTCTATGTACAAGACGCCTTAATCCACTTGACCATCACGACCGGACATAATGAGGTGATAGCCGAGGCTATTTGAACCACCCCACCGCCGGCACTCGGATAGTAATCTTGGGCATAGCATTTTACCAAATCACCTCATTCTTTGGGGCACACGTGAGGAACACAAATGCGAACTAGCCTGAATGGTCCCCAGGACAATATGCAACTGAAAACTCACACCCTAGAAGTGACTCGAACCCATATTCCCAGAAGCAACGCAACTGGTATGTACAAGACGCCTTAATCCACTTGACCATCACGACCGGACATAATGAGGTGATAGCCGAGGCTATTTGAACCACCCCACTGCCGGCACTCGGATAGTAATCTTGGGCATAGCATTTTACCAAATCACCTCATTCTTTGGGGCACACGTGAGGAACACAAATGCGAACAAGCCTGAATGGTCCCCAGGACAATATGCAACTGAAAACTCACACCCCAGAAGTGACTCGAACCCATACTCCCAGAAGCAACGCAACTGGTATGTACAAGACGCCTTAATCCACTTGACCATCACGACCGGACATAATGAGGTGATAGCCGAGGCTATTTGAACCACCCCACCGCCGGCACTCGGAGAGTAATCTTGGGCATAGCATTTTACCAAATCACCTCATTCTTTGGGGCACACGTGAGGAACACAAATGCGAACAAGCCTGAATTGTTCCTCACGTGTGCCCCAAAGAATGAGTATAAGTAAGTATAACCATTACCCCCTCCCTTGTCCCCTTGTCCAACCCACTTTTTCTCGCTTCCGTGCCCTCGTCATCCCCACCATTCGCCACGCCCTCGTACGATACCTTCCCAAATGGTCTGATGTTCCCATCAGAAAATTGGGAACATCAAGTTATATTATGTTTCCATCACTGAAATATAATAAAAACAGTTAAAAAATGAAATGAAAATATGAAAAGGTAAAAAAATAAACTATACTCACGAATTGACTGGTATGGTAAAAAATACACACAGCTCAATTCCAACGCAATTCACACAAAATAAATAATTAAAAATTAAATAAATCGAAATCTATGAAAATAAAAGTTTATTAATGTAATCGGAAACTTTCAAATGGAATTCGAGACATATGTAGTATAGCGTGCATGTTGCTATTATGTGCAACAGATGACGCTGTTTTTTAAAAACGCATGATTATACCTGTCACAGAGGAGGCATCAATATATTAGGTATATAAAAAGACGCTCATATTCGAATGGAACGTTGCGTCAGAATTTCAAAGCAATCGGTGAAGAATTTTGGGAGATTACAGCGTGTGTTGCTCTTACATCCAACAGATGGCGATGTTTTTCATCGCATCGCATGAAGAAAAAGCATGTTTTCTACGGTCACAGGTAAGGCATGTATATAGTATTATAGACTGTGGGTTGGTTGGTGTTGTCGTCGTTGATCCTTCTCTACGGACAACCCAACCCACAACTCGGTAGAGTGCTTATACTAGGAGATCACCCTTGGCGCTTCTGGCTCTTGGAGAGGGGCTCAACGTCACACGTTTAGGGGATGCGGCTCCAACACTTAGCCTCGTTGTCACGTGCACACACCCACTCGAGCCGCTGTGACTCCCCACTCTCTCCTTAGGTGATATGATCTCCTCAATCCCCTTTTTGACTTATTAGTATTACCTTTTACCCTGTCCACGGCAGTGGTTCTTGGTTCTTTCTCTCTCTCTCTCCTTCTTTACTACCTCCTGGGAAGCCTCACTAGGACAAGGGCAAACACCAGCAAATTGGGATACATTTACTGGACAAAGCACATACACGATACATACACACATATAATAATAATGAATCCTATACTCTATAATATCACAATCAGGTTGCACTCCAACACCCTCAGAACTCTATCATCAGCTTATCAAGTGGTATCCTATCTCCTGGTTCACCACCTGATACTATCAACCTCCTCAAGTTGATCAAGTCTACATACACTGTTGCACCCTCAGCAAGATAATATATATATAGAAAATCAGCACTTGAATGCAATAACATATATCAGTATAAATGTTCATTGATACACAACAATGATCAATCGATCATTCTGTCAGTCCTGGAACGCATACATCTGTAGGTAATCCAGCCAACGATTGTAACTCTAAACTTCAGTATAAAACCCTCCTTGACATAAGGATGCAAACAGTCACTCACCTCTCACTGCGTCTTGCACGCTAATGACAACCAAACACTATCAACTCCCTACTAGTAATCCACCAGAACTTCCCCTTCCACCTCTGGAAGTTCACTACCCTAATATCCTTAGATTCTTCCGGGCTTCACTACCAGGATCCTCTGCAGCTCCTCCAGGCTGCTATCAGGAAGTTTCCTTGAGCAACTACGGTGCTTCACCCTTCTGCTAGGGTCCTCCACAGCTCTCTTGGCTGCTACACCATGAAGTTTCCCCGAGCAACTATGGTGCTTCTCCACCTCTACAGAAGCACGTGACACTCCTCTTCACTGCTGCTTCTCCTCACAGCTCGAGGTCCTCTGCTCCACTACCTTGGAGTCTCATCAGCTACTTCATCTGCTGGCTTCGAGGTTCTCAGCAACTTCTTCCCCAAAGAACAAACCTGCAACCCATCGACACTCCAATAAAATGTTCCCCTTTAACACATAAACAAAAAATATTCACACAATATGTTTGCCTCAAACCTCTATCTGTTCTCTACATACAGTGAGAGTGGACTCCCCCGTTTTGGGCGGGTCCATACTCCACCTCGCCTGGCGGCGGTCCTCACTCGCTGGGAGGGTCTTCCTCCGTCAGGAGCCGGGCTCCCTCAGTCGTCTGTCAGAGCTCAGAGGGGATGGACATCGCTCCGTGTTCCTCCCTCTCCACTCTCTTATTTCAGGCCTTCTGCCTTATTAAAACATATCTAACTTATAAATAAACATCGCTACTGTCGCTGGGCACACGACCAACTACAAGCCATCACTATGAACTGGCGTATATCGTGCTTACCACAGATCGTCTGGTCGAGGGCGCTTCTTCCTCTGACGAGGCTTGGTCAGGGCGCTCCACGGCCCACAATAATGCCTCCGGGTGGCTTAATATTCACTAATTATCGCCCACGACTTGAGACCACACGTCCCCAGCTCGATTCCACAGCTGGTACGTCTGCACACTTCTCTTCTCTTCGAGATATATCACTAGGGGTTCCCTTCTGACGGGAGCTCAATGGAGCGCGGCTTTTCCCCTGCGATGTCTGGCCTCAAGTGAGGTCAAAGCCCCTCCAGAAGCGAGCCTCACGCCTCCAGCAAAATGTCCACATCTCCTAGCCAGTCATTTATCTGTTTTCTTCTTCATTGCCCATAATCTCAAATTGTTATACATATCCAAGCAACTATTTTACATATGCGTTATCACCTCAATATTTGCTAGACCTTCTAATCAGGTCAGGCTTGATGAATAACTCTCAAGGAGGGAGACTCGTTTCTCCTGTAGGCTGAGATCATAACAATAGTAAGTGTATAGAAACACGCGCTTATTCGAATGCAACGTCGTGTCAAAATTTCAAAGAATCGGTAAAGAGGTTTCGAAGATTTCTCTCACATGAAAAACACAGTTTTTCAAAAAAAGCATGTTTTTTTTCCGTCACAGACGTGAGATCAATATAATATGTATATAAAAACCTGCTCGGATGCAAATGGAACATTGTGTGAAAATTTCAAAGCAATCGGTGAATAACTTTCGGAGATTAGCGATTTTGAACAAACGAACATTTCCATTTTTATTTATATAGATTATGTACATGGTTCTTAGTTCTAAGGTTTCCACAACAGCATTTATTCATAAACCCATACCTTAGGGAGTTAAAAAATTTGCGTCTATATTTTGTGCATATTTTGAAGGCCACAGTGACTAATATTTTTTGTTTATTGTTACTATACTCTCAAACTAAATTTTAAATTGAAGAAAATGAGTGTTATATGCCATTCAAAGCTCATAATGAATAAGAGTAGGCTCAACTAGCCTACTGGTTAGCACCTTCCAATAGTGATATCCAGAGTGCTCAACCTCCCCACTGGCTAGCCCCTTGCAATAGTGAAGTCCACAGCGTTCAACTAGCTTACTGGCTAGCACCTTCTAATAGTGAAGTCCACAGTGCTCAACAAGCCCACTGGCTTGCTCGTCTCAAGGTCGACCAAAGTACTTCTTCACTCTCTCTGCTTCACTCTTGTCCGTTGCCTGTCCCTGGTAGCTAGTCATCTCCCAGCACATCAGACTAGAAGATGAGAAACTAATATTAATGGGATGGTCAACTGTTTTATTTCAGAACCTGGATCATAGATGGCGCAAGGGTCTGTCACACACTTGTCTGCACAGAAACAATATATTATTGTACTTAGCAAAACAGGATTAATGTTGAAAACAGAGAACTTTTAGCTGAATGTCAAATAAACAGATTTAAATTATTTCACACAAATAGATATATTAGACGAGGAGAGGAAGTAACCATATATGTTAGGGAAAATGTGAAATGTAGACTCAAAGAAGGAATCAAAACTGAGCCGCACACAGAAACTATTTGGTTAGAATTAAACGAAAAAGCTAAAAATCTTACAATAGGAGCCAAAAATGTAATAAATTGGCTTGTAATTAATTGGTACAGGCCACCATACTTTAACAGAATGCAAGCAAAACATCTACGGGATGAAATATCTAGAGCATCTAGGTAAAACAGTATTTGTGTTGCGGGTGATTTTCATTTTAGTTGAATAACCTGGCTTAACAGAAAAGGGAGCAATGAAGCAGAAGATTTTCTAGAATTAATTGACGATTGCTTCCTTAGGCAACACATTAAGGAACCAACATGGCAAAATAATATTTTAGACTTACGAGACACAGGATTAATGAAATCGAAATAGGGAGTGAGCTAGGGAACGGTGATCACAAAGAAATCAGATTTTGCATACAATAGAATAGATTTGAAGGAAAAAATTCTGTTTAAGTGCCAGATTTCCGAAAAACTGATTTTAATGGCCTAAAAAATGTTTTGGGTGAAATAGAGTGAAAAGTACTGGGTATAAGTGGTCAGCCTGTCTTGGAGCAAGACGTAAACCTAGCAATGATTAACGTAAAAAGGGATTTCGATGTGGATTCAAAATATAACTTATTTAAATATATTCTGACATTTGGGAACAAATAAACATGGAAAAGTATTTGTAAAAAAAAACCTAAAGTATTTGAAAATAAATAACCATGGAAAAAGACTCACTATCACTTCAAGACGATCTAAAAACAGATTTTGAAATGGTCTAAAGTTTGGCAGATGCAGTTTAATGCTAACAATTGTAAGGGTTTTGAGACTAAGTAATACAAATTGAATAGATCGAATAATAATGACCCGAAATGGATAACAAAGGATTTGAAGAACTTTATAGGTAGAAAAAGGGTTGGCTTAAAGGCTTAAAACAAAAGGATTATGAATGGGGAAGTCAGTTTAAAACAAGAATTCATCCAACTGGTTAGAAAGATTAAAAAAAAGAGATAAGGAGGGCAAAAAGAAACTATGAAATTCGCATAGCAGGGCAAGCAAAGAAAAATCCAAAAGATTTTTTCCAGTTATATTGAATAAGGTTTAGGGAGAGGGTAGGTCCATTAAAAACTGACAGGTCAGATAACTGATAATGACGAGGAGATGAGTAGTATATTTAATAAATATTTTATCTTGTCTTTACTAAAGAGGAAATTAACATTAGGCCTTCAGCCGAACAAGTATATGTTGGTGGGGAAGAGGATAATTTGACTAGTACAGCAGTTAACAGGGAGGATGTTATTAAGTAAGTAAGTAATTATCAAAAGAAGGCACCAAACCGGGAAGGCTATGTAGCACCATCAAATACGCAAAATAATCAGAGGGCGCTAAATATCACCAAGGATGCCAATACGAGAACAAAAACGCATAAGGCGAACGATATCAAAAGTATCCGAGTCACCAAGAATTCTATCGAGGGACAGGTGACCGCGAGGGGCGGTCGGAAAGCAAGACACACGCTCGTCCTGGAAGTCAGGACATTCAAGAAGGACATGCACGACCGTAAGAGGGACAATGCAACTAGGACAATAAGGAGCAGGGCGGTGCTCCATCAAGTGACCATGGGTTAAGCGAGTATGGCCAATACGCAACCTCGCCAGAGCTGTTTCCCACCGCCGGTTACGGTGGAAGGAGGACTGCCACGAGGAAACACAACATTTAAGAGTACGTAGCTTGTTACCAGTAACAGACAACCAAGAAGCCTGCCAACGGGTAAGGACTGAGGAATGGATAACCGGGTAAAAGTCGGAATACAGATTGCCCTTACGAGAGATGGGACAAGAGCAGACAGCTTCCTTGGCGGCAGCATCCGCACGCTCATTTAAAGACACACCAATATGGCTGGGAACCCAACAAAACTCAACCGACTTAAATTTACTGTGAACGAGAAACAGTCAATGCTGGATCTCGACAACCACTGGATGAACCGGATTAAAAGACCCGAGAGCCATGAGGGCACTACGAGAGTCAACAACAACTACAAAGGAAGACTGACAACGAGAAAGCAGGAGACGAAGAGCATAGAGAATAGCATAAAGTTCCGCTGTAAAGATGCTAGTCTCCGGAGGCAAGCGACACATATAAGTGCGATCAGGAAAAACAACAGAGTAGCCAGCACCGTCCGCTGACTTAGACCCATCGGTGAAGACAGAAACGGAGCGGGAGTGAGAAGAAAAGTGCTCGAGGAAAAGGCATTTTAGAACCGTAGGAGGGGTAAAAGCTTTAGTGATACGCGTCAAGGATGTACAAAATCGCGGAAGCCCTAGGGACCCTCCACGGGGGCAAAGAAGGAACAACACGAGGATAAACATCAGAAATACGAACGGAAAGAGAATCCTGCAGGCGAGATAACCGGACAGAAAGAGGGAGGTGGTGAAGAGGAACAGGAACTGCAGGAGGGGTAAAAGTTAAAGCACGACAGAGGCGAGAGGAAGGATGTTGCAAGGACCGCGCAAGATAGCGAAGACAGTAGCGATCACGGCGGTCCTGGAGAGACAGGAAGCCAGTGTCAACATACAAGCTAAGGACAGGAGTCGAACGAAAGGCACCAGAACTGAGGCGCAACCCAGTATGGTGCAAAGCATCAAGACGGCGAAGAGTAGAAGGAGAAGCAGACGAGTAAGCAGGGCAACCATAATCGAGCTTAGACAGGACGAGAGAGGAATGTAAAGCAAGGAGAGTGCGCCTATCTGCCCCCCAAGAAGTATGGGACAAGACCCGAAGGAGGGTAAGGGCCTTAGAGCACTCAACACGGAGGTAAGAGATATGGGGAGACCAAGACAAACGAGTGTCAAGGAATAACCCCAAAAGCTTCGCGGAATCTTTGTATTCAAGGGGATGACCATAAAGTGACAAAGAGGGACGAAGAACAACCCGTTTCCGCGTAAAAGTCATGGCACAAGTCTTAGAAGTAGAGAACTTGAAGCCATGATCAGTGGCCCAAGACGACACGGCATCAATGGCAAGTTGAAGCCGGCGTTGAAGGAGAGGCGAATCATCACCCTGACAACAAAGGGTAAGATCATCGACATAGAGAGCGGAGAAGACACCAGAAGGAAGAGAGGAAAGAAGACCATTGAGGGCAACCAGAAAAAGAGTAGTGCTCAGAACACTACCCTGGGGCACACCTTCGTATTGCTGAAAAGAGGGAGAGAGAGCGGTACCAAGGCGCACCCGAAAGGAACGACGAGAGAGGAAGCCGCGGAGAAAGAGAGGGAGATGACCACGAAGGCCAAAAGAATGAAGTTGAGATAGGATATGATAACTCCAAGTGGTGTCGTAAGCCTTTTCCAGGTCAAAAAGGACGGCAACAACGGAGGTCTTCGCAGCAAAAGCAGTACGAATATAGACCTCCAAGTTCACCAGGACATCTGTCGTGCTGCGGCACTTGCGGAAACCAAATTGAGAAGGGGAGAGGAGGTGATGGTGTTCCAGGAACCACATCAGACGAACGTTAACCATACGTTCAAAGAGTTTGCAGACACAACTTGTGAGAGCAATAGGGCGAAAGTCCTTAGGGAAGTACCCAGAGACCCCGGTTTGCGAACAGGGAGGACAACGGCATCGAGCCAGTCCTCAGGGACTGACGACGACTCCCAGATCCGATTATACAGACTCAGTAAATACTGAGACGTGCTCGGAGGGAGATGGCGAAGCATCTCATAATGAATACCATCGGAGCCCGCCGCCGTAGAACCGCAGAGGGCCAGGGCAGAACGAAGTTCAGAGAGAGAGAAGGGATCATTATAGGGAAGCTGAAGATGAGTGCAGAAATCTAAAGGACGAGACTCAAGGACAGGTTTACGAAGAAGGAAAGATTGGGGAAGATGAAGACCAGAGCTAACAGAAGAAAAGTGGGAACCCAGTTCAGAAGCGACCTGCAACGGGTCCGCCACAAGAGTATCATGGAGGTGAAGGACCGGTGAAACATCGGGAACGAACTTACCCGCTATCTTGCGGATACGCTTCCAGATCTGGGCCAGAGGGGTTTCGGACGTAATTGTTGAGACATAAGATGCCCAACATTCACGTTTAGCCGTACGGATGGCCCTACGGGCCACCGCACTCGCTTTCCGAAAGAAAAGAAAAGAATCGGTCGTCTGCCTATGGCGGTGCCTCTTCCAGGCTGCACGCTTACAGCGGACAGCCCGAGCACAGTCCGCATTCCACCAGGGAACGCACTTCCGTGGACCCCGAGAGGAAGAGCGAGGAATAGAGCGGAGGGCAGCGTTGAAGACAGTGTCATGAAAAAGGAGGAGAGCGCGAGAGAGAGGCATAAGGGAGAGGTCAGAGAGAGCAGCACTGAGGGTAAATAGGGTCCAGTCTGCCTTAGCAAACTGCCACCTAGGGAAAGAGAGGGAAGGGCGAAAAGAGAAAAAGGAAACAAGGATGGGGAAATGATCACTTCCATGGAGGTCATCAAGAACCTGCTACGTGAAATCTAAGTAAAGAGAAGAAGAGCAGAGAGAAAGATCAAGACAAGAAAGGGTGCGAGTCCGAGAGTCCAAATGAGTGGGCTCACCAGAATTCAGAAGAGACAGGGAAGAAGAGAGGAGAAACGGCTCAAGGAGGCGACCCCGGGTATTCGTCATAACGTCACCCCAAAGAGAATGACGACAATTGAAGTCACCCAGCAGGAGCACAGGCTCCGGCAAGGAGTCTAGGAGGTGTTTCAAATCAGGAAGAGAGAGCGGGACACTTGGGGGGAGATAAATGGAACAAATTGTGTACCATTTCCCCACAAAGATACGAGCAGCAGAACAATGGAGAGGCGAAGGAAAAAGCAAAGGAACAAAGGGAACATCGGCACGAATCAAGAGAGCAGAAGAATTAGAAGCCCCAGCAATGGCTGGGGGGGGGGGGAGAGAAAGGAATAGCCACGAAAACGACCAGGACGAGCACCAAGCATTGGCTCCTGGAGACAGACACAAAGGGGCGAAAACCGCGAAATCAGAAGTTGGAGTTCGAGGAAATTGGCGTAATAACCTCGAACGTTCCATTGAAGAATGGACAACGACGAGAAGAGAAAGGACAAAAACAGAGAACAAGGAAGAAACAAAGGCGAAAGAGCAACAGAGCACGTTAAAGAATATCAGGGTCGGGATCAGGGTCAGCAAAGTCAGGGTTAGGGAGCATGGGTAAACTGAGCAAAGACGGAGGGAAGGAAACGGGAGAACAGATAAGAGGTGGGCGGGCGGGGTCCGGAGGAGGAGGAGGAGGAGGAGGAGGAGAAAGAGGAGGAGACAACGGAGAGGAGCAGTCAAGGACAGCAGCAGGAAGAGGGGGGAGTAGAAAGAGGGGAGCGCACCTCAGCAAGAGCAGCAACCGAAAGGGAAGCAGGGGCCAAAGAAACCCCCAAAGCAGGAACAGGGGGCGCAATCACTGAAACGGGAGGGGAAGGAGCAACAGAGCCAGAAGTAGGAGCTGAGGAAGAAAGCGAAGCCTTCTTACCCGCCGGGGAAGAGGAAGGAGAGGAGCCAGGCTTTCGCTTCTGACTTAAAGAGACCGGTGTCCCAGCAACTACGTACCGGGCAACGGATTCCAGTGTCTCAACAGGAGAAGCCGAACGAGAGCACACACGACGGCCGTTAGGAGAGCGATGGACATCCGCCCGCACCGACAGGCGGTGGGGAGAGCCGATAGATGGAGGAAGAGGATGGGAAGGAGGATCGGAGGGGGACGAGGAAGAAGACACAGGAGACACGACAGACCGGTAGAAGGAAGGGGAACCCCAGACAGAGGACCAGGAGGAGGATCCTTCGGGAGAGAACCCAAAGGAACAAAGGAGGGGGCAGTGGGCGCATCAGGGTCCAAGGCCCGGAAACGGTTGTGAGTCTGAGGAAGGCGGGAAGGACGAGGAGAGGAAGAGCGCAACACGCGAGCATAAGAGATATTAGCAAAAGGCGGGAGCCGGCGAACCTGGCGCCTCGCCTCAGGAAAAGATAAACGCTCCCGGTGCTTCAAGTCGAGGACGGCTGCCTCAAGCTTGTAATGGACACACGCACGGGAGAAGGTAGGATGGGCCTCACCGCAGTTGAGGCAACGAGCCTGGGGAGAAGTGCACTCCGACTTAGAGTGACCTTCACTCCCACACAAAGGACAGAGAGAGACAGTCCCAGAGCAGCGGAGGGCACCATGCCCAAACCTCCAGCACTTGTTACAAAGTCGAGGAGAAGGAATATACTCCTGGACAGAGCACCTAGCACCAGCAAGAATGACAGAGGATGGAAGGGTCCTACCATCAAAGGCGATCTTCACAACGCGAAGGGGTTGACGGCGACGACCACGAGGGGGACGAGTAAACGAGTCAACCCGGAGGACAGAATGGCCTTGAGCATCAAGGATATGCCGAATATCATCGTGGCAATCCTGCAGATTCCGAACACCGGTTGCAACATGGGGTGGGAGGAGAATAGTGCCAACACTGGCATTCATCTGAACGTTCTTGGAGACCCGAACAGGGGTCTCGCCAAGGCAAGATAAGGCAGCCAAGCGGGAAGCCGCATCCTGAGAAGGAGCAGCAACGACACGTGTACCGAGACGAGTGGGGTTGAAAGTAACAGACGCATCCACGGAATCTACAAGATGCCGATGGAGGGAGAAATCGTCAGGAGGCGCAGAATCAAGAGGGAGGAGATCAAAGTATTTGGCCCATGAAGCAGGACCAAACAAGGCCTGATACGCATCGGCACGAGAAGGAATCGAGCGAGTGCGGTTGGGGCGCGAACGGCGTTGAGAACCCCTAGAGAGAGAGGGGTCAAAAGGCGCAGTAGTCACAACGAAAGACTTAGCCACACCAGGGGACGAAGTGGTCACCACCGGGGGCTGGAGGCTCGACCCAACCACAGAGGAGGGAGGGGAGCTGGGGGAAGAAGTCAGGACGGTCAAAGGAGGAGCAAGGTCGGAGCCCAACGCAGCGGGAGCTACAGAGCCTGGTCTTCCAATACAGGCCGACTCGGGGGCTTGGTCGCCCACCCCACGAGCTTGAGAGGGTACAACGGAAACATTCAACGACATAGAGACGAAAAATGACAAATTCATCCACGAATGTGCCCCCATACCCACCATGGAGCCACAATTAGAGGCAGGACACCCAACAGGAAGCTATCGCCGATCATTCCGGGGCCCCCTAGGGGTGCGTCGTGAGTATACGCCCCACAAACGCCACCTTAAGAACCGTCAGTCCGTCGAGATCGGGTTCATCGACGAAAGGGGGATTGACAATAAAAGGTTCCCCTCGCTCGAGACGTTGGGTACTACAGTTCTACGGGTGCAAGAGTATGCCTCCTCAAGCACCCGGGCGTCAAAATAAAAGAAGTCCAAAGAAAGAATCCAAAACAAGCAAAAGGTCGGCAGGAAACGACAAGCAGATAGGAGAAGAGGGGGGAGAAAAACGAAACATAAGGAAAAGGAAAAGCGATCCGGCACAATTGGAGAAGACAGCAGCAGGAGTGCAAGGCCAGAAAAGGACAGAGGACTGCCCAACGGAGCATCACACTCCGGCAGCCGTCCACCAAGCCCCCTCACGACGCCAACGGGCCGGATGGGGAGGGGGGGATGTTATTAAACAAGTAGTGAAACTCCAGCCAAACAAATTCCCAGGGCCGGACGAAGTGTTTGCCAGGGTGCTTAAAGAATGCAAAGAGGAGCGAAGCGAGCCATTGTCTACCATATTTAATAAATCGTTAGGGTCAGGCAGAGTGCCAGAGTCGTGGAAGGTTGATAATTTGGTACCAATTTTCAAGAAAGGAGATTAATTTTCCTACAATAGACGTTAATTACATTAACGTCTATTGTGGGAAAGTTGCTAGAATCAATAATGTGAAGTACCATTCGTCTTCATCTTGAAAAACATTGTTTTACTAATGGTCGTTCATGTGTAACATATTTGATATCATTTTATTCCAGTATAGTTGAGGCAGTTAATAGTTGTAAGACTTGTGCTGGTGTGTACCTAGACGGTAGCAAAACTACCGTCACGCATACATTGCCAAATGAAAGACTGATTAAAAAAATGAGGCTCACTGTATTGGGGGGTCTATATTAAGTTGGATTAGGGCATGGCTATACCAAAGGAAACAATGAGTTTTTTTATTTTTTTTTATTTTGATAAAAGAAATATACAAAGTATAGCACAATATATACATGACATGAACCTAAGAACAGAACATAACAACAAAAACATAATCATAAACAGGCATAGAAGAGAACATTGCATAATAAGACCCCAGAAACTCCAGGGACACAAGTCCGAATACAAATAAACATAGAAACGGACACACAACAAACGGACGCATACGGACATGGAAAGACACAACTAACATATAAAGAATAAACCAGACACACATATAAATACACAATGCACACAAGTACAGAAATAACACAAAGCATAAGCACATCGCACACAAACCATATAAGTAACATAAAAACAAACCATGGCCAAGGCCCAGGCACTACTATATGACAACCCCAAGAAAGAATCCGGGGCGAACAATGAAACACAGATACATGTACCCTAAACAAACACACTTCCAGGAAGAACAGCAATCAAACCAACAAAATGAGTAACAAAACAGCCGCATTCAACTCACTCAAGGTACAAGCAACGGCCCACGCAGGAGCCAACATAGAAGCAAACCCACACTCACACACAACCCCACACACCAAACCGAACACACAACCACAGGAGCAACCACACACACACCCAGCATAACTCCCCCGAGGAGGCCCACCGGAGGGCCGGGGATCTAGGATGAAAACAGAAGACCACTCACCCAAAAGCAACCCCACGCACATACCCACCCGTGAACCAACCACGGAACTAGCTCGGAAACGCACGCTGCACCCACCACCACGTGAACCGCAAACGACCCCTCAAAAACCCCAAAAGCCTAGCAACCCCATAACCCTCCCTCCGACCCACCCACACACAATACACAAAGTCAGCAACAAGAAGACAAAGCGTATTACGAACACGGCGCGACCTCCGCGGAAAGGACAAAAACAAAAATCTCAAAAGGTCACCCCGACACCCAGGTCCACAAACTCCAACCAACACGTCCCGAAACCAATCAAGCAAACCCCGCAACCGCCCGCAAAAATAAAAGACATGCAACTGCGTCTCAGGGAGACCACAGTGCACACACGCATCAGAGGCACGCAAACCCAGCATGCACAACCGTGCATTAGTCGCCAACGACAAATGCAAGAGCCGAAACAACAATTCCCGCTGTTGCGGAGCCAGAAACCGAGCCCCCAGCGCCGCCCACACATCCCCCCAATCCCAACACGGGAACAAACCCTCCACCCGCGGTGGAACACGACGAAACAAAACCCGATACACCGCCTTGACCGACAAGGACAGGAACCCCAGACAACGGCATACCTCCCGAAGAATCGCCACCGCCCAAGAGTAAACCAGGGGGGTACAGACCGCCGCCTCCCGACAAACACCAAAATCCACCAAATAGCTAAACCTAACAGAGCAATAATAAACACACAAACCATTGAGCCCCCCACCCAACTCAAACCCCTGACACAACGAGACCCAAAAGAGCGCCCGAGCCCTCGTGAACACATCAGTAATGCCCACCCCACCCTCCCGCACAGCCAACACCAACGTCGACCGGCGAATTGGGTCGACGTTGGGTCGACGAATTGGGTCGACGACGTACACACATAACGATAAACCTGGCGTTCCAACCCGAAAGCCAGCTTACGATCCAGGGGGAAAACCCGAGCCACGAACCAGACCCGGGACAAAACTTTGCAATTCACAAGCAACGCCCGCTGATAAAGCGTCAACGGGCGCACAGCCAGCAACCCAATCGCAACACCGACACTCCGGGAAACCATATCCCAATTGCAAGCCAAGGACCTCTCATAGGAAGCAAACCAGGTAAGCCCCAAAACCCGCATAGAAGTGACAACCGGAAACCATGACCCCACCCACACAAGGCGAGAGGACCACCCACCAAGACCCAGAAGACCGGATTTCGCACGATTTACCTGCGCCCCAGTGGCCAACTCAAACCTCTCAACCACAACCTGGACCGCCCCAACCGACCCCTCCGAGGCCAGGAACAGGACGGTATCATCTGCATATCCGCAGATAGGCAACCGAAGACCCGACGGCAAACGGGGGGGGACGATCAACGGGCATCCCCTGATCGCCCGAAAAAACGGCTCCTGAAAGACGATATACAGGAGCATCGAAAGCGGACAACCCTACCGCACCGAGCGACGCACAGGGAAAGAATCACTCAAAAACCCATTTACACAGACCCGACTACAACATTGAGCGTACAACATACGCACCCAACGAACAAACAAGGGCGGAAAGCCCAGCCTCCTCAACACACGAAACACAAAATCGAGCGACACACGGTCGAAAGCCTTCGACCAATCCAGACAAAGCATCGCTGCCGACAAGCGAGAGTCGGACACGTACAAGAGCACATCTCGAAACAATGCATTGCAACGCAACAAGGAACGACCCGGAACACCACAAAACTGCTCCACAGAGACAACAGACGCAACAACACTGCGACACCGACCAGCCAAGACCTTAGACAGGATCTTGTAGTCGACATTCAACAAAGTAATGGGCCGCCAGTTTGAGAATAACCGTAGATCGCCCGACTTCGGGAGAAGCCGCACAATCCCAACGCACTGAGACATAGGCAGAACACACTCCCGAAGACAAGATTGGACCACCTCCAGCAGAACCTCCCCCAACACATCCCAAAAGGTGACATAGAACTCAATAGGAAGACCATCCGAACCCGGCACCTTCCCAGAACGAAACGACCGCACCACCACAAGCAGCTCCGCCAAGGAGACCTCTTTCACCAGACCAGCACACTCCGCAACCGACAACCCAGGAAGGCACCGACCCAAGAAATCCTCCGCAAGTGCGGCGTCCCCAGCCACCTCCGCATACAGCGCAGCCAACTCCTGCCGAACATAGTGCAACACCCCACCAGTGTCCAAAACAACCGTCCCATCTGGCCGTTGCAAGGCCGTAAAAAGAACAGAGTCCCGCGCGGCCCGTACCTTACTTAAAAGAAATGGAGAAATCCGTTCCCAATCTACCCTCTCGCTTACGCGAGCCCTCACACACACACCCTCCGCCCACTCACTCCGCAACCCACATATACGCGCCTTGCAGTCCACAATCTTATCAAAACAATCAACACCAGCATCGTACCTTACATACAACCTCGACAGCTGCGCCTGCAACAACCGCAGCAACCCAAAGCGCCCAGCAGCCTCGCGCTTAGCAACCACGCGAAAAAACAAACGACACTGCACTTTACACCACTCCAAGACAGACAGAAACTCACAACGCCGGGCTCGAATCCCGACCCACCAACACCGAAACTGACGACAAACACGCGGAGAATGCAACAACCCACAGTTTAGCTTCCACCACCCCGCACCGACCCGTACCTGACTGGGTACCCCAACCCGGACCACCACCAAACTGTGGTCGGAGAATGCAACCGGGACAGTGCGAAAATCATACACCGTACATTCCCCACCATTGACATACACCCTATCGATGCGCGAACGCACCCCACGTGCAGCAAAAGTAAACGACAACCCTCCACCAAAGAGCACGGCAGCGTCTCGGAAACCACATGAACGCACCACCTCCAGCAGCGCACCCGAGACATTCTGCGGACGAGCGCTACAACAATCCCGTGCACTCGCCACACAATTGAAGTCCCCTCCAAAAATCATGCCCCGCGTATCATGGCGCAAGAAAGGAAGAAGCCCCACCCGAAAAAACTCCTCCCTCTCCCGACGACGCGCTGCACCCGAGGGAGCGTACACCGTCAAAAACGGAATCACGACCCCCAAAAACTCCACCCGCACAAACAACACCCGCCCATCCTCGTCCAACTCCGTGTGAAGCACGGAGAAGGAGGCCTTACGAGAGAACAACATTAGGGTCTCCCCGAAAGGCGTCCTCGGCGAGTTGAGCACCACATGATAATGCACGCTTAGACACTGCAACACAGACACATCATGCACATTATGCTCCTGTATGAGAGCCACATCCACACGTTGCTCCTGCAAAACATCCAACAGGCCCAACTGGACCCCAAGAGCATTCAAACCTCGAACAT